>NC_056741.1:1977973117-1978176643 GCF_019279795.1 Protopterus annectens | reverse complement strand
TGTCAGTATAGATGACCATAATAGTCCAAAATTGATGAACTGCTAATTTCTTATCTATATAAATAGATAGCTAGTGGGTCTTTGATCCATTACCTGAAACTGTGGGGCTAAGGGGTGGGTCTAGAGTATTTTTATGGACCTTAGGAATTCCAACTATTGAAAGTATGATAGGCTTGTCATTATTAAAGTAATTTAATAACTTTTTAGTAATAGCCCCTTGTAATAAATCATTAATATAAAAATAAATTTTTGGATGTGCTATATTAAGTTAATTTCTAGAGGCTATAGAATATTTATCACTATTCCACCACCACATCCTTTGTCAAGTCTCATAATTCTGTTTTATTATTTCTTAATTCTTCTGTTAAGCATTTTCTTCTTTTCACATATTAAAAAATCTTTTATTTATTTATTTATTTTTTGCATAAGGCCCTAATATCCTTTTCAGCTGTGGTCTTACAATTTTTTTTTAGCATAGGGTGAAGAGGTGAGTTGCATGCATTCTTTTCTTAATGTTCATATCTTTAACTTTGTTTCATTTATTGGAAGCATGATTTTAAAATTCATCTTCGGTAAAAACAATTTCAAGTCAATAATGAGGTTACTAATATCCTTTCCCCTAGAAGGAATAAACTTAAAACCTTTTATAAATAGTTGTAAATGCACTTTGCAATTTTCCACTATAGTTAAATATCTTCAAATTTTTAGAGGTATGAACATACCCTCCTGTACTGATGTTAAAATCTTGGCATTTCACTGGTTTTAACGCTTGTTTTTCTACCCCTTTTGTTCCCCTTGTAGTTTCTTATCTTGGTTTGTATTCCCTCCTTCCTTTTGGGTATCTGTAATGTGATATTACTGTGTTTTTGTTCTTCATTCTCTCTGATCTCCTTAATGGGGAAAATTCTAAAGGGTCATGTAAATCATAATTATTTTCTTCAAATTGTAGTCCATTATGTCTTTCACCTGCATTTTCCTTATGACTGTTAGTGTAATGAACAATATGGAAGTAAGCTGTAATGGTTATGTATATTATCCATTCTCCTTCTATTATCTGAATTATAATGGTTATCTGAATTATAATAGTTGTTTTCAGGTTTTGGGTACTTGTGGTTTTCTTTATATTCAGTTCTATCCTTATCAAGTTTCCTTTGTTTTCTCTTTAACAAAAATGGATATTTGTTGTCCACTTGTTTCATGATATTATAGTATTTGATTATTTCATGATCTTCTGTGAATAATAAATCATTTAAAATAACATTATTGATACATTCAGTATTCACAAATAAACTTTCCATCTGCATCTCATTTTACCCAGTGCTGGCTCTCATAATTTCAAACCCACATCTGTCGAAAATATTTAAAAGTTCTTTAAGAAAACCACTACCTTTTATCACATTATTTGGATATTTATATATTCTTAAATCTCTAGGTACAATATTTTTGTTTAGACATTCTTTTAAATAACAGTTGCCCATATGTAATAATTCATATTTTAACATATATTCTTTCATTTTAAATAAATTCACCTGATAGGTATCATTATCTGTAGTAGATATGGTCACTTCTTGCTGTGGACTAAAAGTATATTTGTTTATCAGCCATCCAATTAAATTAAGATTTTTGTAATCGTTATGCCCACCATTAGTTGTAAAACAAGGATCGCTGTGCCCAAGCATCCTGTTGTTGCTGTGGCTAATGTTCTTATTCCTGTTGAAAATGTGAGAGCCCTGCCTCAGAGCTGTGTGATCCAACCTCTTCACTGCATGGAAAATGAGATCTGAGGTAATTATGGGGTTGCATTATGGTTAAAGAATAAGGCCTACAAGCTTTGCTGAAGACCTCAAGCTTGGGAAATGGCCAAGATGGACCCAATGCATTGGATCCAACCCACCAGTGAGAATAAAGGTGAGATTGACACATCATGTGATTGCCTCCTCTCCACAAAACCACACTGATCCATATCTATCAATTTTGACAACACCTTTGCCATTATTTTAGGTATTAAACACTTTTTGTAATCCTGGTTTAAAACTGAAGTGGGCCTATACAAAGCTGAATCTGATGGGTCTTTACCATCTCTACATTTCACAGCCAAATTAGCTTTCTTTCTAGGATACTGGTAATTCCCCTCCTTTTAAAATACTGTTAAACCAAACCTTCCAGATCTTTATCACATGTTCTTCATGTTTCACTGTTGCAGTCATTACATTTGGGTAATCTGCTGGCAGGTTGCCCTTAGTCAGCCTGAATAACAAAGTCTTGGGTCCTGCGTCGGTTGCTGTCTCCTCTTCCATGATGTCAGGTCGTCAGGGGTATAAAACATGCAGCCAACGCCATTTTATTCAGTCTTTCTTCCCGTGCAGTGCCCGAAGCAGAAGTAGTTTGCGAGTGCCAGTCGGCTGACTCCTGAAATTTTCACATTCGAGTTTCAGAACCGAAGTCTTCAACTAAAGCTAAGTACCCTGTTAGGGAAACTTTTTCTTGCTGCTTACCAATGTCAGTAAAAGTTAATAATTGCATTACTTGTGGGAACCAAATACCTCATAAGAATTTTCATTTGTACTGTATTCCTTGCCTAGGCCCAGATCATAACGTGCCTTGCTGTCGGTTTTGTGTTAGATTTAACCAACGCACTATTAAGCGTCGGTATATTTTTGCTTCAAAATATTTTGGATCCAGATTTTATTATCCAGAAATGTCGGTTAGCAATCAGACTACCGGAGTTCACAAAAAACGCAAAGAAAAAGACAGAGACAGACCATCGAGGTCCAAAACCGATGACGAAGCTTCTCTTAAGCCAGTCGCCGGTTTGCCGGTACTCAGTGAGGTGCTTTCGCAGCCCCTGATACCCGCTACTTTTGAGTCGCAGGCCTCTACCGAGACCCATGCAGAGTCCGGTATGCCGCGAGATTCTCAGAGTATTGAACCCGCAGATGTCTCTCCCATGGATGGGACCATGGAGCCGCTGAGCAGGCACCGGCTTCTAAGGATGTTTTCAGGCCTCAACATTTTTATATAAAACCGACGGCACCTTCAAAAACAAGCTCAAAAACATCTTCTAAGTCTAAAAAACTGATGCATGAGCCACATGCTCAGGCCCCTATGCCTAAAAAACAGATGATCAAAATGGCTGAGGACTTAATTACCTTGATCAGGGATTCGCCCCCCTGCTAATAGGCTTAGGCAAGACACTGATTATGAGTCTTCAGATCAGGTTTCTGTTTCTTCTGATTCCTCTTCTGATCAGGAATTTTCTATACCACCCTATGAGGATTCAGATGCAGAAGAATCCATCCCATCTGCATCTCCTCCTGAGGATTATTCTTTTGGAGAAACCTTGCATACTTTAAGGGAACATTTTCATTGGGAGAGTCTGGATTTCTCTGAATCAAAAAAGAGGCTTAGGGATTTCCTTCTTTCTCAGCATAGGCCTTTGGCTATACGTCCTGTATTAGACATTGTTGATTATGTGTTTTCGGAATCAAGCAAGGCTCCTGATTCCCTACCTCCGGCTCCTAGTAAGCCAGACAGATATTACAGAGTTCCTGACTCCCAGAAATTTCTATTCAAAAATCCTGCTGCTGTTCCTGAAACTATCTCACAGGGTCCCAAAGGTATAAAGGCCTCAACAGCCAAAAATCCTACCCCCTCTGATAGAGATTCCAGGGCACTGGATAGATGGGGAAAGAAGGTTTATACGTCTGCTACCTTGGCAATTAGGGCCTTAAACTGCCAGTTTCATATGCTTAAATATCAATAGCATGTTATGGGCTTATTGAAACAGAAAATGATGTTGATTTCTGATTGTGTGGAAAATAAAGAATTACAGGAATTATTGCATGCAGCAGAACAGGTTGGAAAGTATACTTTGCAATGTGGTTTTGATTCCCTGGAGGCCTCTTGCAGGGCCGCAGTTACTGGATTTCTGATTAGAAGACATGCCTGGCTCAAGGAGAAAAATCTGCTTGATCATGTTAAAGCTAAATTGTTGGATGCCCCTTTTCAGCATGATACTCTGTTTGGTAATAAGGCAGAAGAGGTTTTAAAGAAAATGGAAGACAAAGCTAAATCTATGCAAACTATAAAAGATTTCTTACAAGTGCAGCCACCCAGATTCAGTAGGCACTGGCCTTCTAAAAACTGGTCCTTTCCTGTGTCCAGCAGAGCCTCTCAAGGCAAATCCAGGCACTCAGAAGGCTCTAGATACCAATCACAGGGTTCTTACAGGTCAAAGCAATGGGGTGCCTCCACCTCCAAATCTGGAGGAAACTAAGCACAACCCTACAGTAAGCAGTCTTAATGACTTCCCTCTACCATCACCAAGCACTTATCTTTTGGCAGCCCCCTTGGGGGGGGAAATTAGCATTTCATGCTGAAAATTGGCAGTTAATTACCCAGGAAAAGTGGGTATTAAACATAGTATCCCAGGGGTACAGATTTCATTTCCATACTTTGCCAATTCCAAACGGTTGGCCAGATCTGCCACAAAATCAATGCACAGAGGCTCAGAAACAAGTTACGTCCCTCATGGATATGGGGGCTATTCAACCAGTTCCAGAACAGGAAAAAGGACAAGGTTTTTATTCAAGACTGTTCCTGGTACCCAGAAAAGACGATGCCTGGCGTCCAATACTGGACTTATCGATTTTGAACACGTTCCTGGACATTCTAAAATTCAAAATGCTGATGTTACAACAGCTACTGCCTATGCTGGGCAAGAACGCTTGGTTAGTGATTTTTGACTTAAGAGGCATACCTGCATATCCCAATAAAGGAGTCATGCAGAAGATACCTCCGATTCAAGGCAGGTTTTATGCATTACCAATTCTCTGCACTGCCCTTTGGCTTATCTACTGCGCTCAGGGTCTTTACAAAGTGCCTGGCACCAGTAATTGCATTTTGCAGACAAAGAAGCATACAAATTTGTCCTTACTTGGACGATTGTCTCATTCAAGCAGAGAACAAGGACATTCTTCTTCAACATCTGGCATTTGTAAAAAGGCTTCTAACATGCCTAGGGTACACAATAAATGAAAACGAATCACAATTGGTACCCTCTCAGAAAATTACATTCCTGGGTGCAAGCTTGAATCCAACTGCCCAGATGGCTTACCTTACGCCAGACAAACCAAGGCAACTGACTATATACTTCAAACAGATGGCAACAAAAAACCAGTTATCTGCATGACAAATTCTGCAGGCTTTGGGGTTCATGGCATCCTGCATTCTACTAATTCCATATGCAAGACTGCATATGAGGAAACTTCTATGGTACCTACAAAGTTTATGGAATTAACATTGTCACAGTCTGGAAACAATGATTCCTCTCATTCCCTGCCTACAACAGGAGTTTCTTTGGTGGGCAGAGACATGTCACAAAACAAGGGATTGTCATTCACTCTACCCCCTGCCACACAAACCCTAACTACAGACGCATCAGACTATCTTTGGGGGCCCACCTGGCGGGGAGATGCATTCAGGGCATATAGAGCCCAAAACAAATGCATCTGCATATCAACCAGAAAGAGATGCTAGCTGTTCAGAATGCCCTGACAGCCTTCAAGGACTTACTTCCTCCAGGACAACTACTGAAAAAGACTAACAACACCACGGTTATGTGGTACATAAACAAGCAGGGGGGTACACATTCCTACCCCCTTTGCAGACTAGCCATGGCATTGTGGAACACAGCTTTGACTTACCAAGTACATCTTCAAGCTTAATTCCTGCCAGGAAAACAAAATACTCTGGCAGACGACCTAAGCAGAAATCTTATGGACCCGCACGAGTGGAAACTGGATCTACAGGTCTTCAGCATGGTAACACAGAAATAGGGGAGCCCAGACATAGATCTATTTGCCTCTCCCCAAAATTATCAACTGGACAAATTCTGCACAAGGACTTATCACAGACTAGCATGGAAAGTGGATGCCGTATCCTTCTGTTGGAAAAACCTGTCAGTCTACGCCTTTCCCCCTCTGCCTCTTCTCTCCAAGGTCTTGCTAAATGTCAGACAGGAAAAAAACAAAAATGATCCTAATTGCTCCGGACTGGCCTCGCCAGCACTGGTACCCAATTCTAAGGAATATGTCTCAACTCCCTCCTTGGTAATTGCCTCAGATACCTCATCTACCGTCTCAGCAGAACAATCAAATTCTGCACACTCAGCACCAGACTCTGAACCTGGCAGCATGGCTGATCATGTAATTGTCCAAACAACACCTCTCAGTAAATCTGTTATGGATATCATTTTGGAAGCCAGAAGGCCTAGTACTAGAAAATCTTATGCTGATAAATGGAAGAGATTCTGTGCTTGGAACCAAGCACAAGGAACGGACACAGCAAAACCAAATATCCCTCAGATTTTATAACACTTGACTGAGATGCTTGACAAGGGCCTATCCTTCTCTTCAATAAAAATAGATGCCTCTGCCATCTTGGCTCATTACAACACAGAGCCTCCCCATCTTTTCACATCCTCTGCTAAAGCAGTATCTTAGAGGGGCCAAAAATTTAAGGCCTCCCAGAAGATCACCAACTCCTGCATGGGACCTCAATTTTGTGCTGGAAAAAACTCACCTTGCCTCCTTTTGAACCAGCCACTACTGCAGATTTAAAGTTTTTATCTTGGAAAACAGCTTTCCTTTTGGCAGTCACTTCAGCAAGAAGGGTTTCAGAACTACAGGCTCTCATGGCTGTGGAGCCGTTTATTATATTTTACCTGGACAGGGTGTCCCTCAGGACCAATCCTTCCTTTATGCCTAAGGTGGTATCCAGTGTGGCTCTTAACCAAATTATTCACCTGCCAACATTTTACCCAAATCCGCAGTACAAGGGGGAGTGGATTCTACATTCATTGGATGTACACAGACAACGAAAATTCTACTTAAACAGGACCAAATATCTAAGAAAGTCTGAGCAACTACTTGTGGCATTTGCTTCAGGATCAGAGGGGAAGGCTATATCAAAGCAGACTATTTCTAAGTGGATAAGTCACTGCATTCGTTTCTGCTACTTGCATCATGGTAAACCTGTACCCAAGGGAATCGGGTCACATTCCACCAGAGTTGCCTCTACCTCAGCAGCCTTTCTCAGAGGAGTTCCAACCAAAGACATTTTAGAAGTTGCTGCTTGGAGCTCTGTTCATACCTTCACAAAGCATTATAATTTGCTTCTCTTCTCTAAATCCAAGGCAGGCTTTGCCACTGCAGTTTTGCAGGGCCTTGTAGCCGCTCCTAATGCTATTTAGTTCCATCCTCCCATCCATAGCTTTGGGATTCTACCGAAATGTAATAACTGCAACAGTGAAACACGAAGAACATAATACAGTTGTGTACACTTACCATAAATGTAGATGTTTGAGTGTATTCACTGTCGCAGTCCGGGTTACCCACCCGCCATCCCCCCTTTTCTATAACTTCTGTTTCCTTCACTATATTCTAAAGCCTTTTTGGTGTATTTGCTTTTAGATGAAGGTAAAGTTTATGTTGCTAAAAGTGCATTTACATATATTGCTGTTTGTTTATATATATATATATATATATATATATATATATATATATATATATATATATTTTTTTTTTTTCTCCCCATTTGGGGAGCACCTGACATCTGGGGCAAGAAAAATTGAATAAAATGGCGTCGGCTGCATGTTTTATACCGCTGATGACCTGACGTCATGGAAGAGGAGACAGCAGCCAACGCAGGACCCAAGACTTTGTTATTCAGGCCGACTAAGGGCAACCTGCCAGCAGATTACCCAAATGTAGCAACAGTGAATACACTCAAACATCTGCATTTATGGTAAGTGTACACAACTGTACTTTTCTTCTCTCTTTGTTTTCTAACTTCTATTGGAATATTATCTATTCCTAGAGACTTTCCTGCAGATTGGTTGTGCATCACCATTTTATCTCCTCTCCTCTTATCTTAATTGTGATTTGCTGAGTCTTATCTACCTCTAATCGTGTTATATTTGTCTTCTATAAATATTTCTATTAGTGTTTTTTTTTTTATTTCCCCACTTCTGTGCTTTTATACAATTTTCATAACATTTGTGAAATATCTGTAATACCTTTATAGGATCTCTGGTTATTTTTCTTGTTATAGGCTCCCTAAATTTGGCAACAGCCCTTTCTACTTTCTGTTGCCTAAGTTGTACCAGAAGTTTTTGTACACAAGAATATTATTAAAAAACAATTGTTTAACAGCAATCTCTAAACTCATGCATATTATTCAGGTACTCCCTTATTTTTCTCTTTTGCACCCTGCAGTTGAGCCTCTTGTTCTGTGAGATTATCCTTATTCTATAATACGTGTACCTTTGTCAGTTTCTGTAAATAATTCTTGTTACTATTTAACCAGATTTTCTTTCAGTTCTACCCAGTTTTTAAGCTCCCCTTTCATTTTTATCCCACTCCGCTATAACTTCTGGAGTACTTTCTTTCTTCCCTAATAACTTTGAAATTATTCAAATACCTATTCCTTAAATTCCTCTTTTTTTTTTTTGCAGGTAAGTGGAAAAGCACCAGCTTCTCATCTTTACTTCATTACCCAGAATTTTTATCTTGGT
The DNA here is from genome assembly GCF_019279795.1 of Protopterus annectens. Lineage (NCBI taxonomy): Eukaryota > Metazoa > Chordata > Ceratodontiformes > Protopteridae > Protopterus > Protopterus annectens. The sequence goes on along the minus strand of NC_056741.1, from coordinate 1,978,168,068 downwards.
AATTATTGGCTCGTGATCTGAAGTAGTTGCTGGTTGTGTGGCAAAGTTTTCAAGTAAATGTACGTATTCCTGTGAAATATAATTTCTGTCTAGCCTAGCCTAGTTAATGTAACTTGGGGAATAATATGGAAATTCTCTCTTTGAGTTCCTACTGCTGCATTCACTTCTTTAATACTAAATATTTTCAAAACTTTCTTCAGAAATCTACCTTTTTTGTTATATTTCCCTTCCAGTCCCCCAGATACATCATCATTGTTGCAAGTTAAATTCTAGTCCCCATCTGTAAGTAATGTTCCCTGCTGAAAAAAGATTTTTCTCTCAATTATTCAAGCTCAGTAATTGCAGTTTTAATTGGAATACAAATAAATACATGGCATCATAATCCTCTTCTCTTGCATGTAGCCCCTTACTACTACAAATATGCAACTATCGTCTCTTTTTTCCTCTTGTACCACTGTTTGAGCACCTCTAGCAATTAATGCACGTACTCCTCTTTTATCTTGTCATTGATATTCTGTTGAACATCCATCCTGAAATCCTTTTTTTATCAAATTCACATGCTCAGTTCTTTCCAAATGTGTCTCCTGTAACAATTCTATTTTCAGTCTGCATTTCTTTGTATAGTTGAATATTCTTTCCTTTTTGTGCATACCCATGAGGCCGTTTACATTGCAAGATAATATGGGAACTGTCGCCAAGTGATGATTCCACCTATGGTATATGACAGCTTCTATTTCCAGCTTTTGTGATAGTCACCCAGTAGTGTTTAGTATGTTGATCCTTTGTACAGCTTTTTCTTATCAGTATTGGAGCCTGTGTCATGTTTTACAAGACTTTTTATATTAATGAAAACCCTAAAACAAAAAACAACCCCCAGAACATGTTAACGTAATGCAACCACAAAACTGTATACATCTTTTAATAACAATTGTCCTAAATAGCTGTGAGCATAAGCCTTAATTAACCTAAAGTTGAGATTATCCATGCTAAGACATAAGTTGTTGCTTGTTCTTTTGCTTACACTAATTGTAATATGTTCTATTTTATCTTTATTCCCCTCCAAGATGTGAAAAACAACTTGAATGCTTTCAGAAAACATTAACTTTTAGCTCTGTAGAAACCAGTATTCTGACATTTTATTGCCCTGTAATCAGCTTTTCCCCATGGAAATGTAAGAGAAAAAATGAGAGACCTCAACTCTGCAGGCTTCTAAAGACAAGCTGAAGCATTTATCGCTAAAGGAAAACTTTTCATTATATTCATTTTTATCTTATTTACTTGTTTCCACGTAAAACTTATTTGATTAAGACAAGGGTCATAATCCAGACATATATCTTAGCAAAAGAAAAAAAAACTATCAACTCTACATATACTGTGTATTTTTGCAGTCCATCCCCCACTTCAGCAACCCAAAACTACAGCCTCTTAACTCAAACATGCTTTTGCCTAGCTTTTTTTTTGCATTGTAATGCCTACATTTCTTAATGCTAAAAAAAGAAATACTTTAATATCTTTATCACATACAAGAACAACTAAAAATGCTTTACTATTAACATGCAATTGATATCATGCAATGTTTCCTAGAAATAATTAGTAACAGAAGTTGTTTTACTTGGGTTACCCTTTTCCTTCCTCTTCCACTCTCTTCATTGTCCTTCCAAACATTAGTGACATAAAGTGAGGCAAATGCCTTTTGTTTCCCACAAGTTTAACAAAGTCAACAAAAATCCGCTCTTTTCGCATTTTCTTATAGAGGCATAGTTCACAAATGTGATTGATGCTTTACAGCCTCACATTTATTCACTAATTTCCTTGTTGCTAGTCTTATTATTGTTCATCTCCATCTACCATCTCCAGATCTGGTTCAATTCCAAGGTACTCCCCATTCTAGTCTGCTCGTGTGCTTTTCTCAGTCTCTCAAGCATTTTCCTTTGGAAAAAAAGAAAAAAGGTTTCACTGGCAAAGTCTGTGCATGTCTTTTATTATCAGAAGAATGAGTAGCACAGTTTCCTTCTGCCTGATGGCAGACATTTTGTTTGACAAACTTTTGTATTACCTCCTTAGCCTCTTCTACATCAAAAATGACTTTGATCATCCAGGAAAAAATATTCTGAAGACAGCTGGATGCAACAGCATGAATCTTACACCTGCCTCTCAATATTCCATGATTGCTGGAATAAATGTGTTTCTCTTCTGCCAGCTGTACAGTGAATAATCATTTTCCACAAACACTCTTGTCTCCAACTTTTAAAACTTTGCCCCTTTGCCACAGTTTTGTCAGGATCAACTCTTTCTGTTGGTAAGTTTGCATCTTTACTAATACAGGTCTTGCCTACTTTCTCATGGCCAGGTTTGGAGCATATAGATGGTGTGTCCTTTTAATTAACAGTTCCTGCTGTGGAGTACCAGTTGAGTTGATTTTTTTCTTTTCGTAAAATGAATACAGTCTGTTTCTCCTAGTTTCTTTTTCACAGCAGATAATCTCAGATTTTCCTTATGTTCTTTGTCCTCTATTTTTTTCTACTTTTTGAAACGTCTCTTCTTGAGCCGTTTCATACTCAGTCATTTCTTCTTTCAATCTCTGATTTTTTTTTTTTTTTTTGCAGTTTTTATTAGGTTCTCTAAATATCTGGTTAAAGCTTCTTCCATTATTTCCAGCCTTTTATTATTTGAGTTGATATACCCCTTCAGTGGCTCTGAGCACATTTGATTTTTTTTTCACTCCAAATTACTAGAAGCCTTCACTTGCGCCAGAGCTGGAGCTTAAACTGATTTTTGCTGCAGGATTCTTCTCAGTCAGTTTTTTTTTCCTCCTCACCTTTTCTAGTTGATTTTCTTTCTGTCTCTCTTGGTTTCTTCTTTGCTGGCATCTAGGCAGCCAGTAACTGTCTCCCTTAGTAAATTTAGAGTTCCTGACCCTTGTCTTTCAGTTTATTTTTTCCATTGGGAGAGCTGAAGTTAAGCTGTTGATCAATGAGCAGCCATCTTGGAAAGTCGTTGTTTGCTCAGCTTTGAGCATTAAGCCTTGGATGCAACTTTTCTTTCCAGAAATGAAAAAGGTAAGATTAAATTACTTTTTTCTTGAGCATGCTTTTGCTCAGGCCATAGTTGGATTAAAAGGTTGGGGGGAAAATCTCTAAAATGCACCTCAGAGCATCTATAACTCCTTGGCATCTTGGTGCTTAGCATCCTCCAGACCCCCAGCTTGATTTAGTTATTACAGTATAGTCTTGGCCATTTAGGTATCTTGAAAGGATGCAAGAAAAAAAGGAAGCTGAAAAGAAAGATGAATACCTTTCCTTAGTCATGGTTTTCATTCAAGTAGTTTTTGGATAAAAAGGTTGTGTAAAAACTTTAAAAATGCAACTCAGAGCATCCAGAACCCTCATAGCTTTGGATTAATACAGTTGTTTTCACTACAGTCATTACACTGTAGTTTTGATCAGTTAAGATGTGCTGGAAAGATGCAGAAAAAATGAAAGTTGAATAATAAGACTAAATTTCTTTATTTGGTCATATTTTTTATTCAGGTCAACCTTGGATGAAAAAGTTGTTTAAAAAATTCTAAAATGCAGTTCATGGCATCTAGAATCCCCATGGCTTCTGGGAGACATCATGGCATAATGTAGTTTTTTCTCCACATTCTTCAGAGTGCAGTCTTGTCTAGATAGAACATATGGAATAAATGAATGACTGAATGAATATCTGCAGGAAAAAATGAAGAGCAAGATAAACTGTGAAAAAAGGAAGAAAGAAATTATGTGCTGGGGGCAGTGGGCAAATGGGTGTGCCAATGAGTCTCTCACCTAGGACAAGGCTGGCTCTTACCTCCAGTACTGCTCCAACCTCTTATCTCTTAAATCAAGGACAAAGCTGTACACGACATAAAGGACCAAATGCTTTTCCAGGTAGTACTCTTTAAATGTTTAGGAACATGGTTTTGCCTTTCACTTTGTCACAAAGTCCTAGTCTGACTTAGAGTAGCCTGAAAGGCAGCCTCTTTTCGTATGTCTTAGACTTGAGCCGGCCATAGAGAAAGACATTGTCTTCCTCAAACTTGAGCATGTGGCCCCCTTATCTTAGTTTGGGCAGGTAAAAATGTGAAAGTCATACTAAGTACTACAAGCAGGATCCATCAATGTGTCCCTGTTTAAAGCACTCTTGCATTACACCGAGTAAGGTTGGATGTTTTTCTCTTGAAACTGGGAACAAGCTGCCAACTTAAAGTACATTTACAAAAAATGTTTACTTGTAAAGTACTGCCCATCCCTGTAATGCAAGCATGTAAACAAAGTCCATTCAGTACAAGTAGTGATCTCAAACCTTCATGGCTGCCATGTGTTGGTGACCATCTTGTTGTCTGCATTTGGGAGAAGGGATCTTCTCCAGACTAGCCTCCTTTAACCAGGATAAACTGTCCTCCAATCTGGAAATCCTACAGAACAGTGAAATATTTAAGCATGGCTTGTAAATTCAAGTATTCAGCTAGTCTGTGTGTAGTTCTCCCTAATTATGTCTGGTGTGATACTGCTATGAATTCCATGGCTGAATAAACCAATTCACTTTTGCAAAAATTAATCTGTACTTCAACTTCTGCCCACATATACTCTTCCTGTTTTCACTGTCCCCTCATGGGTTCATGTTAAAACAAAGAACTCACTAGCATTGAGTATAACAACATAGAAATCCACTAAAAATGAAAACAAATCAAATGTGAACCTGCATATGGTGGTGGGGGGGGAGGTCAAAAATAAAAAAAAATAAAAAAATTTTTGGAGGTGGCAAGCCTCCCATGGGCCCATATGGCCACCCCACATATCTCATATATAAATATGTTAACAGCATGGTCACACAAACATGGAAAAAGGGCAAATACATTAGTTTACCCATTTAGGGATACTTGCCAGCACTGATGTACCACACTGCAAAAAGCACTCACATTTTAGTTCTTTTCAAGACTGTAGATATACTTGGATAATCCGACATATACTAAACATAAATTGCAGCCAAACTGAAAAAAAAAAAAAAAAACATTTTAACAGTGGCTTCCCTCTAAACTGGACTTGAGTTACTGGCTTGATAAATGAAGACTGTGATGTTACTGTAGTTTAGGAAAGTACATGCTGCAATTCTCAGAAACTGTTTGTGATGCATCCTTGTGTGTCACGTTGTTGCAGACTTATGCCAGTTTATAGCTTTTGCATATGTTTACCTTCCAAATAATGATCTCAAACCATTTTGGCTGCAGGGTTTTCCCAACGAGGCTTCCATAGTGTGTGCATTTTTTTCTAGCCATGGTGGAGATGTGTACGCTTCTGAATGGATGATTAAGGCACAAATGATCATTAATTACTTAATTTTCTGATACCTGCTGTATCCTAGTCATGTTCTCAGGGGAGTCTGAGCTTGTCCTAGCAAGTAATTGATGTAAAATAAAATGAGTTTTGGACAGGATGCCAGAGTGTTGCAATATGCATGCATTCTTAGTCACATCTACCTACCTATAGGCAGTTTCACTGGTTCAGCTTCTTCCATGCCTTTGATATGTGGGAGGAAACCACAACACTTGGAAGAAAAAGAAGTGGACACATGGAGGACATGCACACACTGTACAAAGCACCTTGTTGGGAGCTGAGCCACATAACAATCAAGCATGTTCCCTACATTAATGCATATTCTTCCTGTTCCTTACAAGTTAGATAAGTTATCCTTTGTCTTCCTCATTTAGTTGTAATTTCTGCTGTAGGTCTAGGGGATTGCTCACACTACCATCCTTACAGCTCTGGCAGTAAAGCTGAATAGCATTAATGTCACAGTGGCATTTCTAATTGCCTGTAGTTTTCTACAGGATGCTTTTTTGGAAGGAAGAGAACCACACCAAATTGCGCATGTTATTTTAAAAAATATCAGTATATACTATTTTTTTTTTTTTACTGTTGTCTTTAGCCACATTGAGGCTAAAAAGGGTTGTCAACCAATTCATTTACTTAGATTATCTAATGTGTAGAGAATCACTGTACAATGTAATGTGCCACAAATATTTGTATGGGTTAAAATGTTAACCTGTTTCTTGAAAAAGTGGTACCTAGATGCCTAGCAGTGCTTCCAAATTATCCATTTGTAGACAAAAAACAGCTTAGAAGTGTAAGTATGATATATGCACTAAGTGCTATACTTTGCAAGGTTTTACTTTAAAGTTAATTGCCATACTTCTAAAGCAGTAAGTGGATTTTTACTTGTCAATAGTTCAGTTTTGTGCTAGAATTCTGAGACAGGGTCGTAGTTCTGTCATCTAGCAGTCTGTCAAAATGGTCTGACTATCATTAAGTGTAGGTTGCACTGAGTGAGAGTCAAGTAGTGATAGAAGGAAGGCAGCTTTAAGTGGTTTTACTATAGGCAAATTTTAAGGTAGCCATTTGAAGTGTTGGGATCCACTAGAGCGAGTACCAAAATACTTGAGACTAAATGGCCGAAAAATGGACTTACATATGTTAAGTCCAAAAAGGCTGTTTCTTTGAATATTCCCTTTTCTTTGAGATGTGGTGGTCTTGGAGTTGGTATATATAAGGTTGGGGTGTGTGTGGGGCTTGCCCTCTCTCATTGGGGGGGGGTTCACGGGTTTGCCTCCCTCAAAAAAGACATTTAAAACAGAGCAATCTTAGATATTCTCTCTTCCTAGGTTTTCAGTCTTGTAATTTCTGCTTGTCTGCACTCTGCTTTTTGAGTACTGACATTTCAGTAGGAAACCAAGTGTGTGTGTGTGTGTGTGTGTGTGTGTGTGTGTGTGTGTGTGTGTGTGTGTGTGTGAGATACCAACTTCAAACTAAGTGTTAATTCTGGGGTGACATCCTTCTTCCTAGGAGGTTTTGCATGCACTGCTGATACTAGGAAAGCTGTTTATTTGAAAGTAAAGTCATTAATACAGATGAGGTGGGCTAACGTTTGAAAATCTTTGCACCAGTAATGTTTTTATTTGTATTCAGTTGCTAACCAGGTAAGCCCGCTAGGTACAAGTGCTCTTTATTGGGGGAAAACACAAGTGCATTTTCTGTTTAAGTGACTTTTACAAAAAAGGTAAAGTGGACACTGAATGACTCAAACTCAGAACTTCACGATGAAGCCTATTAGTGGATCACAAACACAACCCTCTGTACTAAAGTGTTGCAGCACTGGTTACATTGTGTAACACTGAAATGTGATGCAACAGCATAGCATGTAGTGCAAGTAGCATATTAAATGTACATTGCAAAATCTTTGATAAAAATACAGTGGAGGTGACTGCAGAACTCATGTGAATTTGTTGCCCTGAAAGTTTCAGTAGTCACTGAAAGCAAAGTTGAGGAAGTAAGTACCTCTTAAGTTAAGTTTGCAGAATGTTTGCCAGTTCTACTAGCTGTTTATTGTAGGCTGCTGCAGGGCAGAATGTTTATTTTAAGTATATTGGTAAGTTATCTTTTTGTCTTACTTGATTATAAATTAATTTGTCTTTTTTTCTTTACTAAGGGGTTACTGACACTGTGCCAACCACACAGCCCTAGCAGTAAATCTGAATAACAGCTTTTCAATCACACTGGCATTTCTGGTTGGTCTTGCTGATGGTTTCTTTGTTTTTGAAAAGATGGAGCTGTTGAGTTAGTGTAGGAACGAGTGAATCCCAGCAAAACAGAAGCTACTTCACTCAAAGCTTGTAACAAGCAAGTGGTATGAAATGGCTTGCTGTGAAAGCAAGAAAAAGCAACAGAATGGTACCAGGAGATCTACTAACATCCAGGCTAGTTCTGACACATGTAGTCTATGGCAGTCTATTGATTTATATATTAAGAAAATGTCTAAAATACAAATGAATAAATACGAATTACTAAAAAAAAATACTGCTGTAATAACCTGCCTTCACACTGTCTTGGGAAAATGTTAAGTAATTCTGGAGGCTACTTACTGTTAAACGAGATGTGAAAATGGGGAGCTCTGTGTACTGGTTGTAATTTTTCTACTTGTTTAATATGTACGATACAGAGGAGCACAAGTACATTTAAATCATTACATTGGTAATGTGAGGATGTGATTATATTCTGCCATCCAGGCAAAGTTAATTACCTTTGATTGCTAAATCACACATAAGATTTGAGTGATTGCTACTGTTTCCTGCTTTATGTGTGTATTTCACTTGATTTTTTTTTTTTTTTTTTTGTATTAAAAAAGCTCATCCTCTCACTGTTACTGCTGTAAGACTGTCTTGAAGTTGCCTTCAGGAAGAGATTTTCAGCTGCTAAGTGTTTTGTGGTAGCATTGCACTTGTGGGTCTCTCTTGCTGTGTTTTCACATTATGAAGGCTGGGTTAACTCATCTTGTGGCAGGAGGTGTTTGCATGGTCTGTGAAAGTTGGGAAATACACAAAAAGACTCGTAGTGTAAGTAGTTTTATTGGCCAGAGGGCTCATTAGTTAGTTTCTGATTTTTCTGTGCTGCTATAAATTTTGCGTGTTTGTGTGGGTTAGCAATTCCCAGTACAGTGGCAAACACCCAGAAAGTAAATTTTCCTTGTAGAACGGTCCATAAAACTGTACCCTGTAAATCAATGCAGCACAAATGTCTTGTGCACTGACAAGCTTAGAGCAGCTAGTTGTGTGTCAAGTAGCAACACCTACAGATTTAGTAGTATTAATATTGTGTAACTATTAAAGTACGTAAGTAGAATTTAGTACTGTTTAGCATAATCTGCCCCAGTAAAGCTCCTTTATTTATCTGCACTAACAAAGCACCCCTAATAGTCTTCTAACCCCAATATGCTACCCTTTATAGCTCACAAGACAAAGGACTGGACATTATGGATAAGCAAGTTTTAACGTCTCTGTAGCCAGCTTGGTGGATATTGGCATCCTGAGACAATGTATCAATTGTCTAATGTTTACTGACTGCTACTTTATCCTTAAAGAGGCAGACCAGTATGAGAGAGGTATACTTACACAGTGACACTGGAGGCTATACTCTTGCATAAAGTGCACATCAGGTTGTCGAAATCACACACCACAATGCCCACCTCATACAACATGTGACAAAGACTAATGTATGCTGAGACACTTAATAGCAATTCAACAAAGAATGCCTAAACCACCTATTGTCAAAGCTGTGCCTCAGCAAGCCCAAAGGCACTCAGAGAATAATCAGCACTTATCACCACACATACTGTCACTCTCCATGGAGCTGCAAACACTAAGCCCCTAAGACAAGCAAACACACTTCTCAAGACTCTCATCATAGGGGACTCCATTGTAAGATTATATTGATGCCTCTCTAAGCAGGCTGAACAAGAAGAAAACTATCAGTTGCTCATCTGGAGCCAAGATCTGCCAGATAATGCACACACTCATGTCATTACAGCATCGGTATCAGTATGATTCCATCGTAGTCAATGTAGGTGTAAATGACCTGAGATGTACCTCCCTGGACTATATGAAGAGACACACTATGGAGCTTTCAGACTGTGTCTCAGGGTGGTATGAGCCTTGCACTGAGCAGCATATTACCATTACCAAGGATGGTACCACAGTACGAGCAAAAAATGATTGAGTTCAACAACTGTCTGTTTTTCTGGTGCCATTCTAAGGGAATCCAGTATTTATCAAATTTTGTTTTTATTATTTATTTTATTTTACATGTGTTGACTGGGAGAGTCCGACTGGATACATGTCCATTTTCAGCGGAGGCCCGGGGACAAAAGCTCCACAGATTAAGAACAAATAACTATGAGATTTCTACATAGCAAATAAGTATTTATAGGAAAACACATGATTTAACAAGATTCCATAGTTTTAAAGTACAATATTCATTGGTAGTCGCAAGTTTTAACAAAATTCCATAGTTTAAGTTAGAATAAAGTAGTACTTAGAATGTACTGGTTTCCAGTAATAACATTGATTGAGACAAATATAAGTAAAAGGGAGTTGGGAGTGGATGTTAGGGTTAGTTCTGTGAGATGTAGTTGGGTTTAAAGTTGGAATGTGTATAATTGCTGGCTGTTGGTGTGGGTGTTCGCAGGTGAGGCACTATAAGGAGGAGTAACGATTCTTCTTGAAGGGATAGAAGTGAAAAGGAGCACGAGAGTGGGTCAGAGGGTGTGTATGATATGGGTCAACCTGGTGGGTAGCAAGGGCATAGCCATGCGAGTTTTAGGTGTTCTTTTAGTAGCTTTTTGAATGTAACCATTGGCTGAGGTAATAACAGAAGGTAAGGAGTTCCAAATTTTACCGATGTAGTTAGGGAAGAGGGAGTCACCTGCTGTGTTATTGCTTTTGGTCACCTTGAATAGTCTTTTATCGTTAGAACGAAGTTGTCTGGTATTAGTTTGTAGTTTAAGTAAATTAGATAGTGCTGGGTTTTTTTCAGGAAGTAGTAGGAATTTCTGGGTGAAAGAAAGCTGATGGAATGAGAGGAGATTTGGGAATTCAAGCCAGTTAAGTTGATTTAGTGAATGACAGTGGTGGGCACGGTAAGGGGCACCAGTAGCAAATTTGGCAATTTGTAGCAAATGCTAAGCTTGGCCATTTCAGTTTTGGGTAGGTTGGTGAAGATGGGAGTGGCGTAGAATAGTGTGGAGAGGAGGTGGGTTTGAGCTATAGTTATTCTAGCAGGTTAGAAATGGTTTGTCTTTATAAAGACTGCCCAGTTTTTTGTGAATGTTTTTAATAGTTTGATTTATATGTAGATCAAACTTGAGGTTGTTGTCAGTGGTCACTCCTAGCAGTTTAGTATGCATGTCTGGAGAGATGATAGTCCCATCTCTGGACACAAATATTGAATGTGTTTGGCATCGAGATGGATTTGTTTGGTTTAAATAGCAACAGTTTGGTCTTTTGGGATTTAGTAATAGGTTTTTGTTAAACCAGGTTTCTGTAATTTGGAAGGCTTTTTGGGTAATGGAGAGAAGTTTGTGTTGGTCGTTGGCTGAGCAGACTAATGTTGAATCATCAGCATATTGTATAACAGTTGCATCTTGGCATATGCTGTGGAGATCATTAATGAATATGGAGAATATAAGGGGTCCCAGAATGGACCCTTGTGGAACTCCTGTGGTAATAAGCAGCAGTGAGGATAGGTTGCTGTCCCATCAAACTGCTTGTTGTCTACCATGTAGATAGTTTTGGAACCAGGCTAGTGTATGATCACTAAGGGCAAGATTAGTAAGGGAGTGAAGTAGTTTGGGATGGTTGACCATATCAATGGCTTTTGACAGGTCCAAGAATATGGCAGATGTTAGTTTAACTTGGGAGGACATGGTTAACAGACCATATTGCTTTGCAAAGGATTGTCTGTACCTTTCCTCTCTCGATTTTCAAATACTGGCTAAAAGTGCCTTTTGTAGGCAATGCCTAATTGACAAACCTACCAACATAGAAAAATCAACTCAACTGAACCTCAAGGTTTTACTGCTTAATGTCAGGAGCCTGAATAAAAAACTACAGTTTTTCCAAGCCCTCCTCACACTCAATATAGACATCTGTATAAGTTACCAAGACATAGTTTAAAATGGGAGAGAGTAGCCTAGCAATGCAAGGTTTCAGTGCCTTCCACACTTTTAGACCATTAGCCGCACAGACAAGGACTAAAGGTGGAGGTGCCTCAGTATACATCAATAACAAGCATACCTCTAGAGTGGTCAAACAGGATGATGTGCTGGAGTGCCTTCATGTGCAGTTCACCATAGACAAAATTCCATACCATATCCTAGCCAGCAGTAACTTGCCCTCTATATCCCAAGACATTCACAGTGCATGTTTGAACCCACTGGAGATGCTTCCCATCCAACCTAACACCCTACTCATAGGAGACTTTAATTATCCAGAGTGGTAAACCTGTCCGGCTTCAAATCTACAGGTACAGAGATTCCTGGACTTCATAAATACAAGCACCCCTGACCAAATTGTGAATATTACCACTAGAGGCTCCAGCATACTGGATCTTGTGCTTACAGATATGGGAGAACAATGTACCCCCATGTCTCATCCAACTATAAAGCTGTCTCCTTCAAAATCAATTCGTAATCCTGTTAAAACCAGTAACAGGAACTATTTCAAAGGCAAATTACACTTAATTAAGTGAAGGTGTGTCAAAATTCAGTGCCCCTCCAAACCCTGAGAACACAGCAGCCTGTGCTGAATTGCTCTCAGAAACTTTTTGAAACCATGTCAAGGGCTGCACAGTGGCTGCTCTACCTACCATAAGTAATCCTAGGACTAGCCCCAGAAACACATCTCCCTGGTGGCATCCCAAATTAAACAGGATATTCAACAAAAGAGAAGAAATTATTGCAAAAATCAGAGGGCTAATTCCCATAAAGTTAAAAGAAAAAAAAAACACTCATCAAAGTAAATAGACAACTAAGAGGGCTAATTACGTCAGTCAAAGCCAACTTTGAGGTTAAGGTAACCTCTCAAGTTAGATAACCATAAGGCCTTCTTCAGCTATGTCAGAAACCTCAAGGACAGCACACAGCAGTATGCTGAACTGGCTGTTAATGGTGCCACATTCAGCGGACCTGGCAATTTAGTGGACCTGTTAGTGGACAAATTCAGTTCCAGCTTTATTCCCCCCTCACACCTGGAAGTGCCTTCAAATCTAACCCCTCCAACTATAACTAGGGCGCATGTACTGGCTGTAGTCACTAACGCCAAGAACACGGTGCCAGTGAGCCCCAAAAAATGTCCCAGGATGCCTCCTGAATAGTCTAAAATATGACTTGTCAGGACCCCAGGAGTCATTATTTAGCTATACTCTTAAAATAAGTTTTGTGCCACATGAACGGAAGACTGAGATGGTCATTCCCCCTTCATAAGGGAGAATAATCAACAATAGCTGGAAACTGCAGACCCGTTAGTCTGACTAGTCTTATTTGCAAATCTAGAGAAAGAATTATCGTGGAAATTATTAACAAGGACATAGGAGACCTCCAAACACTGGATCCATTCCAATTTGGCTTAGTCAGAGGAAGGTCATGCTTACTGAATTTGGTGGATGACTTTGAAAAGGTCACTAAGGCAATGGATGAAGGGAAAATGGTGTATACTGCTTACCTAGATATCACTAAAGTATTTGATACAAAATACAATATCCTACTCAGACATTGTCCACAAACTTACAGAACTAAGTATAAATCCCTTTATAACACACTGGATAGGTCGCTAGCTGGTTCACTGATAGGACCCAGGAGGTTAGAATTGGGGAGATGACCTCCACAAAGAGGCTGATTACCTTGTTAATCTGGCTTTCATTCTTTTCTGTGGTATGTTGGCTGTTTATTTAACTGGAAAAGTTTCATTGTCTTTGCTTCTCAATAAAAGATACTGTTTATGCAAATCCCTTGTCTCCCTGAAAGTATGTGACAGTCTTTTGTATATACATCCTTGTTATGGCAGCTGTGTTTGCCCCCATGTATTCAAGTGTGTGATTAATTGAAATTTGAATTATATGAGGCTTAACTGAAATATGATTTAGCTAGCTGGACACTGTTAGACTTTGAAGTTGTACTGTTATATTTTGTGGAAATGCACTGCTTTTGAATGCCAGTCCCTATGTCTTCCTGAGGTTTTCATCATGTTGGCTTCTCTACATAGATCTACTTCAGTGGGTATTTGAGTTTCCTTATGGTCTGGAACTAATGTTCTTCGTGTTTCACTGTTGCAATCGTCACACTTGGGTTATCTGCCTGCAGGTAGCCCTCAGTCGGCCCGAATACCAGAGTCTGAGTATTTCTGCGTCAGATTCTGTCGCTTCTTCCAAGACGTCAGGTCGTCAGGGGTATAAAACAGGCAGCCGACACCATTACATCAGTCTTTCTTACCGTGGAGGAGCCCAAAGCAGAAGCAGTTTGCAAGTGCCGGTTGGCCGCTACCTGAAATTTTCATTTTCGAGTTTGTAATCCTGAAGTCTTCTAGAGCTAAGTACCCCATTGGGGATCCTTTTTTCTTGCTCTAACCGATGTCAGAAAAAGTTAACAATTGTCTTGCCTGTGGAAAGCAAATACCTCACAGAGATTTTAATTTTTATTGCGTCACCTATTTAGGCCCAGACCATGACATCCCTCGCTGTTGGTTTTGTGCCTTAATGCCCGAACCATTTGTCGTCTGGCTATCTTTGTCACTAAATTCTTTCGCTCTCGTTCTCCGTATTCCAAAATGGCTTCGATTAGCCATCCGACTACTGATCTTCTGAAAAAAACGTAAAGATAAAGACAGAAACAGACCGCATAGGTCCAAAACTGCAGATGACGCTTCCGTTAAGCTAGTCGCCAGTCTGCTGGTACTCAGTGAGGCGCCTTTGCAGCCCTTGATGCCCGCTTCTGTGGATTTGCAGGCCTCTGCTGAGACCCATTCGAAGTCCGGTATGCCGCGAGATGCTTCTTTGACTATGGAACTTGCGGATGTTTCTACCTTGGATGTGTCCAGAGCTGCTGTGCAGGACCCGGCATCTGGAGGTGTATTCTGTCCTACCGATGTTCAAATCAAACCGATGACTTCTTTTTTAGCCAAAACTACAGAGTTTCTTAGGCCCAGGGTACGCACTACGTCTAGAAATTCAGTGACCAAAGTGCATGCTCAAGCTCCCATGCCACAAAAACAAATGCTTAGAATGGCTGAAGACCTTATTACCTTAATTAGGGGAAGCCAGCCTTCCCCTGCTAAGAGGCAAATAATTGAGCTTTCCTTCTGACTCTACAGACCAGGAGTTTAATGACTGACCCTTCTGATTATCAGGACATGCCCTTATCAGCCTATGAGGATTCAGATGTCGAGGAATCCTTCCCTCTGCCTCCCCTCCAGAAGATTTTTGTTTTGGTTTAACCTTGCATACTTTAAGAAAGTGTTTCCACTGGGAATGCCAAGACTACCCTTAGTCCAAAAAGAGACTCAGAGAATTTTTAGAGTTGCCTCAGCACAGGCCTGTACCTATACCCCCTGTCCTGGATGTTGTAGATGATGTTTTTATGGAATCCAGTCTTACTCCAGATACTTTACATGTGGCCCCTAGGAAACCTGACAGGTACTACAGAGTACCTGATTCCCACAAGTTTCTTTTCAAGAATCCTACTGCCGATCCAGAGACCATTTCCCAGGGACCTAAAGGTATTAAAGCTACTGCAACCAAAAATCCTACCCCTTCAGACAGGGATTCCAGAGCTTTAGACAAATTGGGTAAGAAGGTATATACCTTTGCAACTCTTGCCATCAGGGCATTGAATTGCCAATTTCACACGTTGAAGTACCAACAACATATTATGGAACTAATTAAACAAAAAATGGTATTATTTCCAGATTGTGCAGAAAATAAGGATTTACAAGAGCTAATGCATTCTGCAAACCAAGTTAGTAAGCATACTTTGCAGTGTTGCTTTGATGCCCTAGAAGCATCTTCATAGAAGCATACAAACTTTTCCACCACAATAAGCACCCTGACACCCTTCATAAATATAAACAACTCCACAACCTAGCCAAAAAACATATTGTACAGGATAAAAAAATCATACTATACCAAACTCCAGTCTACTCATTCCACGAACCCCAAACAATTTTGGAAATCCATCAACTCTCTCCTCAACCCTTGCCCTGACACTAGTAAGTCTGACCCAGAAATAGCTACTCAGTTCATCTCCTTTACTAACTCCATAGCAGAACTCACCAAAACCTTCCCTAACAACTCCTCCCCCCAACTGAAATCCTCTCCCCAACCTTCCATCCTAAACTCTCCTCCTATATTTCATCTAAAACCCATCCCCACCTCGTATATAAAAAAATACTTGTCTCTAAACTTAAGCCATGCTCCAATGCCCCTGACAACATCCCCTCACTCTGTCTAAAAGTTGCAGTAGACAGCATTACCATCCCCATTAGTATACTCATCAATCGATCAATACAGGAATCATATGACCCTAAACTGTGGCATGCAGCCTTTATCCTACCCCTCCATAAAGGTGGCAAAAATAATATCTCCAACTTCTGACCCATAGCAATTCTCTCCCCTATTTCAAAAATTCTTGAGAAATGCATCCACCTCCAGCTCATGCCTTTCCTTACAAGTAACCAACTCCTTACCCCAACACAACATGGGTTTGGTCCTGGACATAGCACAATAACTGCTCTTCTTTCTTTTCTAGACATTGTAAACCACGCCTGTGACTCCGGAGAACTTGTATCCACAGTCCTGTTTGACCTCTCCAAGGCTTTTGATACAGTTTCCCATACCCACCTTCTTACCCACCTTTCTAATCTTAATCTCTCACAAAACACCATTACCTGGTTCAGCAGCTACCTCTGTGATAGATCTCAGGCTGTGAAATGGAAGACTGGTACCTCAGCCTTCCTTCCAACCCAACCAGGGTACCCCAGGGATCCATACTCGGCACTACTGTATACCTCTCCACCAGCTACAATGGCTAGAACTTCCCACCTACCTAGACTACCTCCAACTCACCACAGCTCACAAGCTTATTTTCAAACCAACTTAATGTCCAGCACTAACAAACATCTTACCATTATACAGCCCACACAGAACTCTAAGATCTGCCCGCCAAAATCTAATGTCTGTATACAAACCAAATTGTTCCGCTGGTCAGCTACTCCTATCCTTTTCCTTAGCCAAAAAATGTAATTCTCTCCCTCCATCTCTAAGAATGTCTGAAAACTTTGAACTCTTCAAAACCCAGCTCCATTCCTACCTCTCCTATAAATGGAAGTGCAGTTGCACTCTACCTTCCTAACCTGCTTAATACATGAATACATTCATTACACATAAGGTTTCATTCTTCCTTACTCACCAGGGATTAACCCAATTTTAACGTTACTTTTATAACATTCTCAGACGTTTCTAACCTCTGTACAAATTTAACTCTGTACTACTGTTCTCAACCAGTAAACACGTAAATATGTATGATATATTTCTGTCTATGTTGCAGTTCAATTTAGCTTAGTTTTGCTATTTTATAGCTACAAGTTGTTTTACTGGTACCTTTGCAACTATGTATTGTATTTTGTATTATGTAGCTTGTACTTTGTATTATGGAGCTTTTCTCCCCGGGCCTCCACTGAAAACGGGCTCTTTGAGCACGGTGGACCTCCCCGATCATCAAACTGTGGAAATAAATAAATAAATAAATAATCTTGCAGGGCTGCAGTCACTGGTTCTGTACTGAGAAGGCATGCTTGGCTGAAGGAATAAACCTTGCCAGATCATGTCAAATCCAAATTACTAGACGCTCCTTTAACTAAGGACTGTTTGTTTGGCACCAAAGCAGAAGAAGTTCTTAAAAAGATGGAAGAAAAAGCTAAATCTACGCAAACTGTTAAAGAATTCTTACAAGGGCAGCCACTTAGATTCAGTAGGCATTGGCCTTCAAAAAACTGGTCCTTTCCAGCCCCTTCCAGGCCTTCCCAGACTAGACCCAGGGGAAACAGTCCACCCAGACTACAGTATCAGGGTATGCAGAAATCTAAACAATGGAGTGCCCCCACCCCAAAAACAGGGAGTGGTAAGCCACCCCCTGTGGAAAAAGTTCACAATGACTTCTCAATTGTCCTTCCCAGCCCTGCCCACCTGCTTGCGCCCCTAGGAGGAAAACTTGCCCTTCATGTAAAAAATTGGATGTCCGTTACTCAGAACCGTTTGGTCCTTAATATTGTATCCCAAGGGTACAGATTCTACTTCTATTCACTGCCAACCCCAAGAGGGTTTCCAGATTTTCCTCCAAACCAGTGGGCAGAGGCTGAAAATCAAGTACTTTCTCTGCTCAATATCAGAGCTATTCAACCTGTTCCAGTAGAATAAAGGGGTCAGGGTTTCTACTCCAGACTTTTCCTGGTGCCCAGAAAAGAGAGCTCTTAGCACCCAGTCCTGGATCTTTCAGTTCTCAACACCTTTCTGGTGGTCCCAAAATTAAAGATGCTTACCCTGCAACAGCTTCTCCCTGTGCTGGCCAAGGTTGCCTGGTTAGTCACTCTAGACTTAAAAGAAGCTTATCTGCACATCCCCATAAGGGAGTTACGCAGGAAATATCTATGTTTCAGGGCAGACTCTATGCAGTATCAGTTCTCTGCACTTCCCTTTGGCTTATTGACTGCGCCCAGAGTATTCACAAAGTGCCTGGCTCCAGCCATTGCATACTGCAGGCAGAGAAATATCCAAATTTTCCCATACTTGGACGATTGCCTGATTCAAGCAGACAGTCAGGAATTGCTACTTCAGCACCTGGCATTTGTAAAAAGCCTTCTCACTTCGTTGGGGTACACCGTCAATGAAAAGAAATCACAACTGGTACCCAGTCAAAAGATTGTATTCCTGGGAGCAAGCTTGGACACATCTTCTCAGATGGCATTTCTGACTTCAGAAAAACAGGACTATCTGACAAACTACTTCAAACAAATGGTCACCAGAACCCAGCTATCTGCAAGAAAAATACTGCAAGCCCTAGGGTTCATGGCCTCATGTATTCTGCTAATTCCATATGCAAGACTGCATATGAGGAAACTTCAGTGGTACTTACAAAGTCTTTGGTGCCAACATTCTCAGGACCTGGAAATAGTCATTCCTGTCTTACCTTGTCTAAGGGCAGAGTTCCTTTATTGGGCAGAAGCATGCAACCACAACAAGGGACTGCATTTCACTCAACCCCTCACCACCCAAACCCTGACAACAGACGTATCAGACTATGCATGGGGGGCTCACATGGCAGGCAGATGCATTCAGGGCCACTGGAGCCCAGGGCAGATTCTCCTGCACATCAATCAAAAAGAGATGCTAGCTATACAGAATGCTCTGACAGCTTCCAGATACCTAATCCTTCCAGGACAGCTACTGATAAAACAGACAACACCACAGTTATGTTGTACATAAACAAGCAGGGGGGAACCCATTCTTACCCAGTCTGCAGGTTAGCCATGGCCCTGTGGAGCACAGCCTTGAGCAACCAAGTGCATCTGCAAGCTCAATTCCCGTCAGGCAAACAAAATTCACTGCTAGACGACTTAAGCAGAAATCTCCTAGACCCACACAAGTGGAAACTGGAGCCCAACACCTTCAACCTTCTGATCCAGAGGTGGAGGACACCGGAGGTGGACCACTTTGCCCCCGCCGAGAACCCACCAGTTAAGCAAATACTGCATCAGGAACCCTCACAGCAGGACCTGGAAGGTGGATGCCCTATCCTTTCAATGGAAAAACCTCTCAGTCTATGCCTTTCCCCCTCTGCCCCTTCTCTCAAGAGTACTACTCAAGATAAAACAGGACATGCCAAGGACAATTCTTATTGCCCCAGACTGGCCACGCCAGCACTAGTACCCACTCCTACGCAGCCTGACCACAGTGCCACCCTGGCACCTACTCCAGACTCCTACCCTGCTATCTCAGCAGGAGGGACAGATTTTGCATCCACAATTGCAAACCCTAAACCTTGCAGCCTGGCTTATCCATTGAATGCCCCACCAGCAACCCTCAGCAAACAGGTGCTGGACATCATTCTTGAAGCCAGAAGGACTAGTACTAGGAAATCCTATGCTGAAAAGTGGAAAAGATATTGTTCTTGCAATCAGTCTAAGGGAAAGGACACAGCAGTGCCCTCCTTACCCCTAATCCTGGATTACCTAGCAGAGCAACTCTACAGAGGCCTATCCTTCTCCTCCATTAAGATTCATGCCTCTGCCATTTCACCTCATTATAATACTGAGCCACCTCTATTTTCTCACCCTCTCATCAAACAGTTCCTGAGAGGGGCTAAAAACATAAGCCCCCCCTAGGAGAGCACCCACCCCTGCCTGGGACCTTTAACTTTGTACTGGAAAAGCTCACGCTTCCCCTTTTGAACCTGCTGCCTTGGCAGCCATAACTTCAGCTAGAAGAGTATCTGAGTTACAGGCACTAATGGCTGTGGAACCCTTCATTAGTTTCCATGCTGACAGGGTTTCCCTCAGGACTAACCCATCTTTTATGCCTAAGGTGGTGTCCAGTGTGGCTCTAAACCAATCCACCCATTTACCAACCTGCTTCCCTAACCCTCATAATAAAGGGGAAAGGATCCTGCACTCCTTGGATGTGCACAGACAGCTCAGGTTGTACCTTGATAGGACTAAGCCTTTCAGAAAATCTGACCAGCTGCTAGTCAGCTTTGCTACAGGGACAGAGGGCAAGGCCATTTCAAAACAAACCATTTCCAAATGGATAGCACACTGCATCCATTTCTGCTACAGGCACCATGGAAAACCTACCCCATGGGGGGGGGGGGGTCAGAACACATTCCACTAGGGCTACTTCCACCTCTACAGAATTTCTCAGGGGAGTTCATGCCAGGGACATTCTGGAAGCTGCAACCTGGAGTTCTGTCACACCTTCACCAAGCATTACCACTTACCTATCTTTTCCAAATCTAGTGCTGGATTTGCTACAGCAGTCTTGCAAGGCCTACTAACCAGCCCTAACACTTCTTGACTGCCTCCACCCATCCTCAGCTTTGGGAATTGCCCCAAATGTGATGACTGCAACAGTGAAACACAAAGAACATAGTGCAGTTGTGTACACTTACCATAAATGTAGATGTTCGAGTGTATTCACTGTTGCAGTCCTGGTTTCCTCCCTCCAGCCCCCTGGCTTTCTCTATCTTTCTACCTCTCCTTTCTGTGGCCATTCCTAATAGCATTGGTATTTACTGGTGGTGTTCCCCACCATATACTAGCTCCCTATTTGGGGTCTGCTGACATTTGGGGCAAGAAAAACTGATGTAAGGACATTGGCTGCCTGTTTTATACCCCTGACGACCTGACGTAATGGAAGACGCGACAGCATTTGATGCAGAAATACTAAGACTCTGGTATTAGGGCCAACTGACGGCTATCTGCAGGCAGATAACCAAGGTGTGATTACTGCAACAGTGAATACACTCAGACATCTACACTAAGTGTACTTTCTCCTAGCTTTCCTTTCATGTTAACATAATACTGTATTTACAAACTTTTCTAGATCTCTTATTAATTAATTACTTACTGACTTGTTGTATCTGCTGTATTCATAGGCAGAAACATTAATCCTACCTGACCTGCTACTAAACGTCTGACCTATCAGACTCACAGGACATCAACCCATACCCATATATTTAAATCAAGAAACCAAATGTTTCCACACCACGATCGCTTCTTCCAAGGATATTTGAAGCATTACAGCCTGCCTTATCGGAGTTTGTTATACTGCAGTTGTAAATTTTGCAATATTAATGGTCTCTAGTGTAGTTAAAATCTAAAGGAGGCTGTAGAGAATAAATATACTGTGATACCATCTTATTGTGGTGCACACAGCACTAGGAAACACAGTAGTTTGTCTATTACTTTTTCTTTTTGTTACATTCTGTAAAAACAGACCCCCTGTATCTCTTACTTTTGCTAACAAGTAAAGGTAGCAGTACTTCTCTCCAGGACAGAGTCTAGCCTTTCTCTTTTGAATTTTAGCTGTTGTACATATTATATGTTTTACTTTTGCAAATCCTTTATACCATTATAGGTATTCAAGTTCAAATGCCAAGGTAGTATTTATATCAACACTGCAAATATAATAGCAAGTATAGAGCTATAATTTTTTTTCAGCTCTAACCCTCCTGTTGCTGTGAGGGACTATACAAGGACCTTACTGATATTGTTTTTTTTTTATTTATTTATTCATTCATTTATTTATTTATTTTGTAGAAGGTTTTGAGGCCAGGTGCAACTTGCCCCATTCACCCTCGCTTTGACTAGGCTTACTCTGCATCCCTGTCCTACTTCCAGTTCCTACCCACCCCCTCTGTGATTACATTTATACTTCTATTCCCTTTGCCCACAACTCTGTCCTTCAAATCAGAACTTCTGTACCCTCCATCAGTTGTAAGACACACACACTTCTTAGTCACATCATTCTAATTCCCTACTACATTTTCCAGGGTCTATATTAGAACATTGACATTTTAAAACGTTGAATGTTCTAATATCGACCCCTATTCAGCAAACGCTGACAGTCTCGAATATGCAGAACAGCAAATTTTTTTCCCAGGGAAAAAATTTGCTGTTCCGACACACATACACACTACACAAACACACCAAACAAATGGCAATCCACACACATACACCTAAAATCCTACATCTAACCCTACACTAAACTGTGCACACACCACTAGCTATCCACTTACCTTAACCCAAACCCTAACCCTAAGGTCCATCACTATCGCACACTCACCTCACCTGCGCCCTAACCCTAACTCACCTACCTCGCCCTAAACCTCACATCCACACAATCGCACACTTACCTGACCTGCACCCTAACCCTAACTCACCTACCCTGCACCCTAACCCTCACGTCCACACAATCGCAAACTTACCTGATCCCGGCCCGTAACTTTCCACCACATAACTGAATATAGCGAAGCCACAGGAACGGCCAACCAAATTCCTTCCCTAGGAAGAAATTCGGTGTTCCTCAGCTTCGCTATTTTCAGTGTTCGCTGAATAGGGGTCGATATTAGAACATTCGAAGTTGTGAAACTTCGATGTTCTAATATAGACCCCATTTCCATACTAATCTATGATACTCAAAATGATAACAACTCTCATAACAACTTTTCTCTTCTATCACATATGAAATCATTATATACCACTAAAATCAGTATACATCTAAATACTATTGTAAACGCCATAAACAGCTTAACACATATATCAAGTTTCTCAGACATTTCTCCTAGTTTATATAACTTACCATTAGTTACCCCCACAAAACTGAAAATACTAAATACTAGTTCAAATTAAATCATTCCTAAATTCCAACTTTTTACATTTACAGATGGGATAAAAAATAAACTCTGCCCAAACCATTTCAATAATATCTGTCTGTCTGGTGATATCCACTCCAGTCCAGTCCCCATCAATGTAACAACTCAGCCCCAATCTAAATGTTGTAACCTTAAACCTTTGTAGTTTCAAAAATAAAATTAAAGAATTTTACACCTGGATCTATAAACAAACCCCTTATGTCCTAGCTGCAGCAGAAGCCTGTCTCAAACCTAATATAAAAGGTTCAGAATTTTTACCACCTGGATACAATGTAATTAGAGCAAACAGACAACACAAAAAGGTGGCGGAATTGCAGTGTTCTACCCAGACTACTGTAATCTCATGCTTTTTTTTAAACTCATTCCAAAATTTGCTAATGCAGAAGTACTCATCTTTTTTCTAAATCTAAACAGTACGAAAAGCTTATGTATTTCAGTCATGTACATCTCTCCTAGCCAATATATTGCTGTCCTAGAAAATTTTGTATTTTGGATAGCCAACATTAACACCAAAGTGATCATTTTAGGTGATGTTAACAATAACTGGCTAAACTTTACTTCAGATTTCTCAATTTATAGTATAAGCATCTTTGGTTTGGTTTCTCTCAGCTTATCTCTACCCAACCCAATATGATAAAAGTACTAACCGTGGTTCTTTTGTAGACTCGATTATTGTTTCCGAACCTGTTAAATTCTTAAAAACTGATACTCACCCTCCCTCACCTCTCTAAGTGATGACTTAACTGCCTGTACCAGTAAAGCAAGTTCCCACATCCAGAATCTGTATCAATCTAAAATGATCTGCAACCTGTGTCATTTTAATCAAAAAACCTTCATTGATATACCAAAATCTATCTGGTCTGCCCCAAAAACTTTACCTCTAGACAAAGCAGTCAATTACACTACTTTCCTAGACTTTCTCAATAGTGTAGCCCCCCTTCATAGAAAAAGAATCAAAACTAAACATACCCCAAAGTTAAATAAACACTGCAAAGAAACAATGGGTAACAGAGGTAAACTGTGCGAAGAATAGTTAAAAAAAAAAAAAACAAAAAAAAAAAAACACTCATTTACATTTAGATACCTGCACAATCAAGTCAAAAATCCATATAAAACAAAGACAAAAAAAAAGAATTCTACACTCTGCTCTAGATTAAACCTAAATTAACCCCAAACAGCAATGGTCAACTATTAATTCACATCTTAGCCCAGGTTCCAGATCAGATCCCACTCCCCATCCCAGTAAATCTCCATTCCAAACAGCTACTGTATTTAATAATTATTTTACTGATTCCATAGCCAATATAACCAGGAACATAAAACTCACAAGCCCCACTCTAAGTACAAACTTCCAAAACACACTTTCATCCACCCTTCTAACCACATTCATAAATTCTAACCTACTGCCTTCACCTGACCCCAGACAAAACTGCCTCTACAAACGGTCCACATTTTTCTCTAAAGCCTATGCCTATCAACATAATAATTTTTAGTTTAAATAGCATTTTTTCTCTTCCTCTGCAGACAGCCTCCATGCAGAATAACTAAAACTTGCTGCAGAAGCAGCAGCATATCCAGTCAGAATACTTACAAATAGCTCAATTAACAATTTTTTCCCAAGCATTTGTAAAAAGTCATTCATCATCCCCCTACATAAGGGAAGTAATTCTGTTGAAATGTTTAATTTTAGGCCAATTGCTGTCATGTCCCCAAATGCTAAGTTACTGGAAAATGTGTCCAAAACCAACTGCTTGAATACTTACAAAACCATCTCTTAACAACTACTCAACATGGCTTTCAGCCTGCACATAGCACAACTGCATTACTTTCTTTTACTGAACCCATCAGTAATGCTAGAAACTCTGTAAAACATGTCTTATTACTATTTTTGGACCCTTCAAAGGCTTTTGATACTGTTTCTCTTACAAAACATCTATAGGGTCTCTCTCTAACCTAGGTATATCCCCTACATCAGTCCAGTGATTTACCCATTTGTCTAATAGGCAGCAGTCTGTAAAATGGCAAGGTTCCAAGTCAAAACTATACCAAAACCACAAACTGAGAACAAAGTCCAGAAGCACAAAAGCAATCAAGCAGACAGCCGGTGATGTATAAAAAAATGAAAATAATTTTATCTGATAAGCGCTTTCGGCTGCGTAATTCCAGCCTTCTTCAGACAACTTCAAATTCTAAAATACATCTATTTATAGCATAAATTTAATCACTAATTGATTAATTACGTTAAAAAACGCCAAAAATGGCTAATTACTATAATATGTACATTTCAAAAGTTATGACAACTGTCAAAATTCATTGCATATTTTGTATATGTATGAATGCAATACAAAAAATTGTTAATTAATATGAATTATTATGAAATAAATAAATAAATATAGAATGAAATGTATATTATGTACGTATATAAATATATAAAAAATATATAAAAAAACACTGCTTGAACTATTATCTATTTATAGCCTTTAATTTTAAAATACTAGCAATGGAAATGGAATCATTAAGTTCAGGCATTTGGGTGGCATTTAGATATACCCTGCCACCAGTATTCTTTTGACTCTAATATGATTTTCCAAGGACCTCTTCTAGGTGATGGTAATACTTGCTCCAACACAATAAATTTAAATTTATGCCCAGGATGTTGTGCTATGTGTCTATATGGAGCATTATTGTATGATAACCTATTGATATCATATTTATGTTCATAAATACGTTGTTTTAATTTACGTTCAGTTTTTCCTGTATAATAGGCTGAACAATGTGACCATAATGCCACCCCCGAAGTATTGCAATTATATTTTCCTTTTATTTTTATCAAGATACCATTGATAATTATTTCCACAATTTACATAATATCTGAACAATAATTGCACATATTGCACTTTTTCATCATACCTCTTGTGTTACTCATCCCATTGAATACTGTGTTACACCAATCCTTTAAATTTCTGTCTCTTTTATAGACAATGGAGGGGTGTGCACCTAATATTGTAACTAATTCCAAATCCCTCTTGATGATATTCCAATTTTTCATCACTAAATTTTTAATACTTTCAGAATCTTGTGTGAAAGTGGTTATAAAAAGTAATTACTATTAAAATCATATTCACAACCCTCATTTTTATTCAAAACATTCTCATTCAATTATACTATTTGCTGTTCCATATTTTGTTGTTACAAGAAGTGCATATTGAAACTATCAAAGTCCCTTAATGGTCTATAAAAAACATTTTTTCTTTTTGTTAACACTTCATTAAATATGACATCAATAAATTGCTTAGGGTATCCCCTATTTAGAAATAATTTCATAATGAATTCATCAAAAGATGAAACCATACACGCTGCTCGAACCAGCTGCCATTTTATAACTGCTTTTTTGACATGTTGTGGATGGTTGCTACAAAAGTGCAAAAATTTATTTGAATATTTTTTTTACGAAATATATTGGCCTTGAATTGATTGTGTATTACGTCTTTTGATAAAAGAATATCCAAATATGAAATAGTATCCACTCCTATTTCATGAGTAAAAGTCAAAAACTCAGTGGTAGCATTGATATATGAAATAAACTGATCTATCTGTTCCAATGGACCATCCCAAATAAAAAACAGATCATCCAAAAATCGACTATACAATTTGATGTATTGCATAAATTCAGATTGAAACACGAATCTATATTCCCACATTGCCATGATGACATTTGCATATAATGTTCCTACGGGGAGCCCATGGCAACTCCCTTAATTTGCTTAAAGTAATGCCCATCATGATAAATATAATTATTTGTTAATACCAACTCTAGTAAATCTGTTAACACATTCAATTCATCTTGAATGGTTGGAATAATATCAACAAAAAAAATCAGCAAACCAACTTAAACCTAACTGTTGTGGTATACAAGTAAACAAGTCCTTTACGTCCACTGTGATAAAAAAGACACGCTGCACATTACTAATAGTTATATTATTAATCTTGGTAAGGAAATCCCAGGAATCACGACATATATAATTTAAACTTATTTTTTCTTTTAGCCTCATATCAATATATTTGGCTATAAAATATGTCTTCGAACCACTAGCATCTACAATAGGTCGCAATGGTGGATTCTGCAAATCTTTGTGCAACTTTGGTGTGCCAAAAATAATAGGAATCATGGGATTTTTTTACCTGCATATATTTATAAGCTTCATTCGTTAACTGTCCCTGCCATAGCATGTCCTCCAATAGAGAATCTATTCTGCCATAGGAAATTTTTATTTCATTAACTGAAGCTTCAATATATGCATCCTCATATAATATATTTGTTAATTGCTGATTGTAATCAATAGTATTCATTATGACAAGCCCACCCCCTTATCAGGTTGCATGATACGAATTTCACCTTTTAATTTTAGCTCATTCAAAACCTCATATTGAGCTTTTGTGAAATTACTGTGAACTTGACTAGAATGTCATTGTAATTCATATCTGCAATCTAGTTCACAAATTTCCTCAAACAACTTAATTTTAGGATGAAAAGGGGGATTGAACAAACTTGGTACATACATAGGATTACTTTTAACATCAATTGACTGTTGAAATACTGTTTTTAAATTCATTTTCCTTGTGAAAAGTTTTAGTTTGGTAACTAAATCGGTTATTTTCACTCTTCTTCTTGGTACAAACGTTAAGCCTTCACTGAAAATGTCTGCATGTGCAGTAGTAAGAGGAACTTGACTATAGTTATAAATGTGATAGTCACCCGCAGTATTAGAAATTAGTTGATAATTATTATTAAATGAATAATTATCCAAACTTACTGTCTCTAACTGTAGTTGTTTTTCGAAGTAATCCTTTGTCTCCTCCATGTATGCGAATTGCTGGCCCTCGGTTTGTACCTTTCTTTGTTGTGAAGACGCTCCAAACGACGGAGACTGCCATCCTCTAAAGGGAAATGTTGTTCAGTATTGGCATTGTCATTTTGTTGTACTTGTATGCCATTATTCCCCACAGGAACAGTAGTTGTATTTCCTACATCATTACACCATTGCCCTCGTGATGGTTTGGGATAGGCTTGCCCCTTGGAATAGTCTATTCTATCCCTTTCCAACTTCTTAGTTTTTCTTTCACTCACAATCTTACTATAATTATAAATTTGCTTGAATACTTCAAAATATTGATTTTGACAAGCACTGAATACTGTTTCTTGTTTTATTTTAAGATCTAAAGTTTGAATTTCAGTATTTAAAACCTCCATTTGTGTTGCATTGTGCTTGATTAATACTTGCAAAAACTCACACCCCTGTCAATCAAATAATTGTAGTAGCTCTTTATGCAAAGCAGTATTTTCTATTAATCCTGTAGGATATTTCCAATATCCGAGACCCTTCGGTACTGACACATTCATTGAAATAAGTGTTTTCGTAAAATGGCAAGGTTCCAACTCAAAAATATACCAAAACCACAAACTGAGAACAAAGTCCAGAAGCACAAAAGCAATCAAGCAGACAGCCGGTGATGTATAAAAAAATTAAAAGAATTTTATTTGGTAAGCGCTATCGGCTGCATAATTCCAGCCTTCTTCAGACAACTTCATATTCTAAAATGCATCTATTTGTAGCATAAATTTAATCACTAATTGATGAATTACGCTAAAAAAAATGCCAAAAATGGCTAATTACTATAAAATGTACATTTCAAAAGTTATGACAACTGTCAAAATTCATTGCATATTTTGTATATGTATGAATGCAATACAAAAAATCTTTAATATGAATTATTATGAAATAAATAAATAAATAAATATAGAATGAAATGTATATTATGTACGTATATAAAGGTTCCAACTCACCATAACTTCCTAATATTACTGGTATGCCACAAGGTTCCATTCTTGGTCCTGTGCCATTTCATTGATCTCAGCACTTCATGTCATCCAGCCTCCCTTGTACAGTACACAGAAAATGCCACAGTGGAGCAAAGTACGAGTGGAAATAAAACAATAAAATCCAAAAGACTTCCAAAAATCCACAAGGTAAACCAAGGCAGATTTGATAAAAACCAGTTTAATGAACAGTAAGCGCTTTCATGCTCTCCTGAGCACTTCTTCAAACCATATAACAAATACAAATTCACATACACTGCTTATAAAATACATAGCATTTCAAACTAACCTATCATATGAGGTAGATCAAATGGAACGTGAGGTTACTGAATTAAGACCCACGAATGCATGTCCTTTTCTCTATGCCACTAATTCAGTTTCCCACAATGGGAATACACAACAATCCAATGAACATCTAGTGAATTTTACGATGAATTATACTAGTGATCATAGCGCTTTTTGTGACATTATCAAGAACAACTGGCCTATTCTTATGTCACATGAAAAAATTAGCCAGGTTGTAGGACCATGACCAAATTTTGCTTTTAAAAACAAGCGCAATCTTAAACAGATGCTATGCTATAAATATAACAATCCACGTAGTTCTATAAATAATGGATGTACCACTATTTGTGGCAAATGCAATTATTGCTCATTTATAGATACAGCGTGTAGTTTTATACATCCAACCACACATTTTAAATACACTAGTAATTCTTATACCAATTGCTGTAGTACATATGTGGTCTACTTAGCTAGTTGTTTATCTTGTCGAAATTTCTATGTAGGAAAGACCAAGAGACAATTAAAGGAAAGGATACGTGAGTATTTATTAGCTATTAGTAAGAATGATTCAACAAATGCCCTAGCCTGTCATGTGAGGGACACAGACTCTACACATACATTTATGTTTAGAGTTTTAGAACAACTTAAGCCTGGCGGTTGACTGGGAGATCTTATTAACATTCTAGAACAGCAAGAAAGCAGTTGCATTATTAGGCTACACAGCAACACACCACCAGGTCTGAATACCTCTATCCCTTTAAAACCCTTTCTTAAAAGGCGGAGACTATTTAAGTGATTTTATTCTGTGATAGGTTAGTTTGAAATGCCCCCTGCACCCCGCACACACCCCCTACTTAAATATACTAACTTCGAGACCGCACTTCAGTACAGAAAAGGGAAATGTTCCCATTCTGCGCATACAGAGCCATTGCCTTCACCTTCAAACTTTTGAAAGTTCAATCATATGGTGTTGACCATATGACATTAAAACGTTGAAACAATCGATAATTTAATAGGGACACTGTTTCACAAAGTTCAGTTATACAGAGACTTGTGCTATTGGGCAAAGTCACAGACACTGGCATACATTTCTTGTATATGTGTATGTGTTGGTGCTTATTTGCAAAACCCTTGGGTCTATATTATGTTGTCGAAAGATAAATTAATCGAATACGTCTTTATTGACACATAAACATTGAAAACTGAAATTGCCAAACGGCCACTTCAGCAAATTTTTTTCTTAGGTGAAAAAATCGCTTGGCCGTCATCGGGGATTTGCCCTTTTCCCCACTGTAGTGCGATCTCAGAGTCTGTATATTTAGTTAGGTAGGGTTTGAACATTTGCTTTGTGTTTCTTCAGCCAAGCAATTTTTTCCCCCTGGGAAAAAATTTGCTGAAGTGGCTGTTCGGCAATGTCAGTGTTTGATGTTTATGTGTCGATAAAGACATATATGATGAATTTGCCTTTCGACAACATAATACAGACCCAAACCTTTACTGGTACATGTTAATATGGCACATGGATTTCAGAAGCCCTTACCACTTGAATGTTATCAGAATTTTGCAGGGAATTGGAGAGTATTTGAGAAGGAGTATGATATTTTTATACAAGCAGCTTATTCAAATAAAGTTGCACACACCAGGGCATTCATTTTGCTAAACCTTGCTGGGTCAGAGGCCATTGAAAGAGAGCATTAATTTGTGTGTGCACCAGCAGTATATGAGGGAGGTGAAAATAGTCATATTGTTATACAGGCTGAATCAAGGGAAGGCCCCAAGTGTTTGAAGTGCAGATTCAGAGAAATGTGTAACCCCCAGACAAACATTACATTAGAGAGGTATTTGTTTTACATGAGGGATCAGAAACCAGGGGAAACTTTTGCAGCTTATATTACTCCCCTGAGAAACAAAGCCAAAATGTGTCAGTTTGGTGACTTAAATGATGAGTTAATAAAAGATGGGCTCATGTGTGGTGTTAATAGTGCTGCTGTGAGAAACATTTTGCTTTGTGATAATGATTTAACATTGAATAAAGCCATAGTGATTTGTCAAATCCATGAAGTTACAGAAAAACACTCAAGTATGCTTGCAAGTGACAGGAGCATGGTTTCAGTAGGCTCCAGAGCAAATGTAGACAGCATGCAACACGTGGCAAACAGAAGCAGACCTAAGCGCATGGCAGCCACAATCCCTGCTGGCTCATCAGGGAAACCACATAGTTTTCCAGCAAGTTCTAAGACCAGTTTAGTTAAAGGAGCATGCTCAGTGCACTGCAAATGTGAATTGGCAAAACCTAAGTCCAGCTTTATTGTTAACTGTCACAACTGTGGTGCCACTCATGAGACTAGAAGAGATAAGTGCTTAGCATTTGGTCAACAATGTCACAAGTGTAAAAAAATGGAACCATTTCCAAAAGTTTTGCAAATCAAGTAAAGCCCACACAGTTGTAAAGAAGGGTCACTCAAAAAAAAGCAGTTGATCAAGTAGAGTTGCAGCAGTCCACATTTTATGTAGATGGTGTATCAGTAATTGGTGAAAGTTGATGCTGTGAATTTGATTGCAAAGAATGAAGTGTTTTGACAGTCTGGATCAATGTTAAATCCACAGAGCTTAAAGTAAACACTGGTTCAAAGTGGAATGTTGTGTCAGCAGACCCATTTGCTAAAGTGAGAACTAATGAGCAACTCAATGTGGCTGGTAGTGCGAAACTTGTTGCTTCTGGAGGTGAAGAAATTGAAACTGAAGGGTCAGTGATGCTTTCATGTTATTTGGCTAAGAACTGTTACAGCTTGCTATTCTATGTAGTTCGAAGACCAATACAGTCTTTATTAGGTCTCAAAGACAGTTTGAGAATTAATCTGCTTTCTTTTACCAAAGAAGTTCATTACATAAGTGCTTTTTCTGAAGCCATTTTCTCAGAGTATGTTGATGATGTTCTTCGTGTTTCACTGTTGCAGTCATCACATTTGGGTTATCTGCCAGGTAGCCCTCAGCCGGCCTGAATACCAGAATCTTCAGATTTCTGCGTCTGATGCTGTTCCTTCTTCCATGACGTCAGGTCGTCAGGGGTATAAAACATGCAGCCAATGCCATTTCATCAGTCTTTTTTGCCGTACGATGCCCGAAGCAGAAGCAGTTTGCAAGTGCCGGTCGGCCGACTCCTGAAATTTTCGTTTTCGAGTTTCAGACCTGAAGTCTTCAAAAAGATAAGCCCCCCTTTGGGGATCCTTTTTTCTTGTTCTAACCGATGTAAGAAAAAAATTAACAATCGTATTGCATGTGGAAAGCAAATACCTCATAGATATTTTCATTCTTACTGCGTCACCTGTTTAGGCCTAGACCACAATGTACCTCACTGTCGGTTTTGTGCCTTTTTCAACACCCGAACTATTATTCGTCAGGCTATTTTTGTAGCTAAATACTTTTGTTCTCGATCTCTGTACTCCGAAATGGCTTTGTTAAGCCATCTGACTACCGATCTTCTGAAAAAACGTAAGGATAAAGAGAGTCAGATCGCATAGCTCCAAAACTGCTGATGACGCTTCCGTTAAGCTAGTCGCCAGTTCGCCAGTACTCAGGTGCTTTCGTAACCCCTGATACCCGCTACTACAGATTCGTAGGCCTCTACTGAGACCCATTCAGAGTCTGTTATGCTGCAAGATTCTTCGACTATGGAACCTGCGGATGTCTCTACCTTGGATGGGTCTGGAGCCACTGTGCAGGCACCGGCTTCTGAGGGTGTATAGAGGCATACCGACTTTCGTATTAAACTGACTTAATTTCAAGCTAGAAATAAGGAATTCCTCAGACCTAAAACTCGCACTATGCATAGAAAGCTGACAACCAAGCCGCATACTTAGGCCCATATGCCTCAAAAACAAATGATTAGAATGGCTGAAGACCGTATTACCTTAATTAGGGGAAGCCAGCCTTCCCCCCTCTTAAGAGACGTAGAACTGATTTTCTTTCTGATTCTTCTGATCTGATATCTCTGCTCCTTCTGACTTCCAGGATTTACCCTCATCTATTTATGAAGATTCTGATGCAGAGGATTCCATTCCCTCTGCTTCCCCTCCAGAAGATTCCTCTTTTGGTGAAACCTTGCATACCCTTAGGGAGCATTTCCACTGGGAAAGCCAGGACTATTCTGAGTCCAAAATGAGACTTAGGGAATTTTTACTCCTGCCTCAACACAGGCCTGTAGCTGTCCCTCCTGTTCTGGAGATTGTAGATGATGTTTTCTTGGAATCCAGCCTTACCCCAGACACTTTGCCTCCAGCTCCTAGGAAACCTGACAGGTACTACAGAGTACCTGACTCTCACAAATTCCTCTTCACGCATCCTACTGCGGATCCAGAGACCATTTCCCAAGGAACAAAAGGCATTAAGGCTGCTACTGCCAAAAATCCTACCCCTTCTGATAGGGACTCTAGAGCTTTAGACAGATGGGGTAAGAACATATACACTTCCGCTACTTTGACCATTAGGGCTTTAAATTGTCAGTTTTATATGTTAAAGTATCAGCAGCATATTGTGGGACTACTTAAACAGAAAATGGTGTTGATGTCCTTCAAGAATGCAACTGCAGTCATAACATATGGGTTGTCCTGCCTCAGGCAGCCCTCGGTCGGCCGGATTCCAAAGTCTGGGTCCGACGTCGGCTGATGTCGCATTTCTCTCTGACGTCAGAGCGGCTGGAGTACATAAGCATAAGCCGACGCCATCTTCTTCAGTCTTTCTTGCCACGCGGTGCCCGAAGCAGAAGCAGTTCGCAAGTGCCGGTCGGTCAGCTCCTGTATGCTTCGAAACCGAAATCATCAAAAAAGCTAAGTACCCCGTTGGGGACCTTTTCTTGCCTCAGCCGATGTCAGAAATTACTGAAAAAGTAAGTAATTGTTTGTCTTGTGGTAAACAAATACCTCATAAGGATTTCCACTCTTACTGCCTCCCTTGCCTTGGCCCAGACCACGACGTCTCGGCCTGTGCCGCCTGTGCTTGCTTCAATAAGCGCACTCTCAGGCGCCGGGCGGAGTTCACAGAAGACTTTTTTGGCGAAAAATTCGATTATACAATGCCGTCGGAACTACCGACATCGCAGACTCCTAAGAAACGAAAAGACCGGGACCGACATCCTCGGCCCGCGTCTTCCATCGACACCACGCCAAAACTAACCGCGAGTGTCCCGGTTCCCTCTGAGGCGGTTATTCCACCGCTCCGAACCGAAGACACCGCATTACCGATACCGGAGACCACACTGATGCCAGTTATTGGTTTTCCTCCGGATACTGAAACCGAGGAAATGCCCGAGACCATTGCTGTTGATAAGGTCACTCCTGCACGTGGAGCTGCTAGGCCTCCCATGTCCATGTCTATCAAGGCCTACACACGTGCTAAGGCAGCCAGCAAGTCCAAGCACCTTACTGCTAAAGCCTTACCTCAGCCTACTCCTGAAACACAAATCATGACTATGGCCGCAGACTTAATTTCCATGATCAGAGGTTCCCAGGCCCATCCTGAGAGAGGATCCCATCCTCCTCCTGATAAGAGGCCCAGGGTTGAACCCTCTGACCCTCTCCCTTCAGATGAAGATTCTGAGGATTCTGTTCACTCCGAAAGCCAGGAAGAGCCTTCCAGACCTATGAGGACTCAGATGCAGAGGACTCCATCCCCTCGGCCTCTCCTCCTGAGGATATTTCTTTTGGGGAAGTTCTGCACTCCATGAAGGAACATTTTAAGTGGCAAGGCCAGGAATATTCTGATTCCAGAAAACGCTTTCGAACCTTCCTTAAAAAGCCCCAACACAGACCCTTAGCTATACCTCCTGTGCTTGATGTTTTGGATGATTTATACTCTGACTCCAGTGTTACCCCTGATACTCTTCCTCCTGCTCCTGTCAAGCCTGACAGATACTATACGGTCCCAGAAACCCATTCTCATTTCTTTAGGGCCCATGTTGTTGATTTAGAAACAATTTCGCAGGGTCCGAAAGGGGTTTCAACTTCCACCTCCAAAAATCCTTTGCCTTCCAACAGGGAAGCTAGGTCATTAGAGAGATGGGGGAAGAAGGTTTACACCTCCACTACTTTATCTATAAGAGCTCTCAATTGTCTCTTTCATATGTTTCAATATCAGGATTACCTGTTAGATGATTTACAGAAAACAT
The DNA here is from genome assembly GCF_019279795.1 of Protopterus annectens. Classification (NCBI taxonomy): domain Eukaryota; kingdom Metazoa; phylum Chordata; order Ceratodontiformes; family Protopteridae; genus Protopterus; species Protopterus annectens. Next base: position 1,978,132,921 of record NC_056741.1, on the reverse strand, counting down.
TGGCCTCTCCTGAACCTCTAGATAGGAAGTCTTTGCAGGAGGCTGTGCATAATTCTCAGCAAGTTAGCAATCACTTTCTTCAGTGTGGATATGATGCATTGGAAGCTTCATGTAGGGCAGCTATGACAGGGGTGGTCATTCGTAGACATGCATGGTGAAAAGAACAACCTTTACCAGATCATGTTAAGGCAAAACTTCTTGATGCACCCTTGGAAAAGAACAAGCTTTTTGGTGCTAATGCTAAAGATGTGTTAAAGTCCATTGAGGAAAAAGCCAAGTCAGTTCAGACAGTCAAAGATTTCCTCCAGGTTCAGCCACCCAGATTCAGCAGGAATTGGCCTTCTAAAAACTGGTCCTTTCCTAATCCTGAAAGATTTCAAAGGGGCAAAAACAGGCGTGCCCGAGGAAGAGGACAATACAGAGGTTCCTACAGGGGACGACAATGGCAACCAGCAAAACAAAGAAGTGACACAGGGGTTTCTCCTGTCCCACAAGGACAATCTCAATGACTTTCCTCTAGTTCCGCTGACCAAGGAGCAAGCAGAAGCTCCTTTGGGCGGAAAATTATCTCTGTTTTCAGACAATTGGCACAGACTGACAAAGGACAAATGGATTTTGGACATTATAGACCACGGTTACAGGTTCCATTTTCATACCTTGCCAAGAAAACAAGGCATGCCAAACCTACCACAAAACCAGAGGGCAGAGGCTATCAAGCAAATTTCTCTGCTTGCTCAGATCAAAGCAATAGAAAAGTTCCACAACAAGAACAAGGCCAGGGTATTACTCAAGACTGTTCCTTGTTCCAAGAAAAGAAACTCAATGGAGACCAATACTGGACTTGTCCGCATTAAACACTTTTCTCATAGTACCAAAGTTCAAAATGCTGACTCTACAGCAACTCCTTCCCATGCTGGGCAAGGGGTCTTGGCTGATTACTCTGGACCTCAAGGAGGCATACCTGCATGTCCCTATCAGACACAGCTGCAGAAGATACCTCAGATTTCTTGCAGGGCCAGAGCATTATCAATTCTCAGCATTACCATTTGGCTTATCTACTGCGCCCAGAGTATTCACGAAATGCCTGGCTTCAGTAATTGCTCATTGCAGGCTCCAGGGGATTCAAATTTACCCGTACCTGGACGACTGCCTCATACAAGCGGACGACAAACTGAATCTGACAAAAAACTTGAATTATGTCATACAATTGCTACAGGCTCTGGGATACACAGGCAACTTCCAAACGTCAAGACTTCAGCCATCCCAGCAAATAACCTTCTTAGGAGCCAAACTAGACACAGCCTCTCAAATGGCTTACCTGACAGAAGACAAGCAAAAGAAGTTAACTCATTACTTCAAAGGTTTAGCAAAGCTCACCCAGATGACTGCAAGGAGATTCCTACAGGCCCTGGGTTACATGGCATCCTGCATCCTCCTGGTTCCACTAGTAAGACTACACATGAGAAAGCTTCAATGGTACCTAAAAAGCCTATGGTCTCAACACAGCAACAACCTAGAGGCAACCATACCACTCATTCCATGCCTTCAAAAGGAATTTCTATGGTGGGCCTCGGTAAGCCAGTCAAACACAGGTATGTCATTCAAAAAACCTCAGATAACACAGACCATGACCACAGATGCCTCAGACCTTGGATGGGGGGCGCACATGGAGGGCAGATGTATTCAAGGACAATGGTCTCCAAAGGAAACACATCTGCATATTAACCAAAAAGAAATGCTGGCAGTAATGCATGCCATCGAGGCCTTTGGACAACAACTTCAACAAGGCCACCTGCTAATACGGACAGACAACACCACTGTGATGTGGTACATAAACAAGCAGGGGGGCACCCATTCTTACCCTCTTTGCAGACTGACAATGAATCTTTGGGAAAAATCACTGAGCCTAAACATACAGTTGCAATCCCAGTTTGTTCCAGGCAAAGACAATGTGCTGGCGGACAGCCTAAGCAGGAATTTCCTAGACCCCCACGAATGGAGGTTACATCCAGAAATCTTCATACGACTCACCTCGACATGGGGCAGGCCAGAAGTAGACCTATTTGCCTCCCACCTCAATCATCATCTACAGAAGTTCTGTTCAAGGACATATCATCCACAAGCATGGAAAATAGATGCTCTCTCATTCAACTGGAACTTCCTAAAAATCTATGCATTTCCACCTCTGCCACTGATGACCACAGTATTACTAAAGATCAAAGCAGAGCAGCCCAAGGGGATCCTAATAGCTCCAGACTGGCCAAGACAACACTGGTACCCACTACTACGGAGGATATGTCACAGCAAAAATTGGGCCCTTCCCCAATGGCCCCAACTTTTGACTCAACACAACTTCAAGACCGTTCATCCCAACATCAAGACTCTACAGCTAACAGCTTGGGAGATCCCATGAATAACCTCAATCTATCTCTCTCCAAGGAAGTTCAGCGGATACTAACAGAAGCCCGGAGACCATCCACCAGAAAGGTTTACTCAGCCAAATGGAAGAGATTCAGCATTTGGAATACCAGCAAGGGTCATGATGCATCATTATTGAACATTCCACTCATTCTGGAATATTTGGCAGACATGCTACATAATGGACTCTCATGTTCTTCCATAAAAATACATGCTTCAGCTATTTCAGCTAGATACAACACTGATCCACCTGTGTTTTCACATCCTTTGTTAAGGCAATTCCTTAGGGGAATCGAGAATATAAAGCCCCCAAGAAAGGCACCAGTACCAGCTTGGGACCTCAACTTTGTCCTAGAAAAATTGACTCTACCTCCCTTTGAGCCAGCAGCTTCTGTGGACTTAAAATTTCTCTCATGGAAGACAGCTTTCCTGTTGGCAATTACCTCAGCAAGAAGGGTTTCGGAATTACAGGCCCTAATGGCAATACCACCGTTCATAACCTTTCACAGAGACAGGGTCTTTTTACGAACCAACCCTACCTTTCTGCCAAAAGTGGTATCTAGGGTTTCTTTAAATCAAGCAATTCACCTGCCTACTTTCTTTCCCAATCCTGAGAACAAAGGGGAAAGACTGTTGCATACCTTGGACATTCACAGACAACTTCGCTACTACCTGGACAGAACCAAGACCAGTAGGAAGTCTGATCAGCTTTTTGTAGCTTACGCCCCAGGAGTACAGGGAAAAGCAATTTCCAAACAGACAGTTTCAAAATGGATTGGACATTGCATCAGATTCTGTTATTCCTTCCATGGAAAGAGTGTGCCAGCCAATGTCAGACCACACTCCACCAGAGCTACAGCCACCTCTACAGCATTTTTAAGAGAGGTGCCTACAAAAGACTTTCTAGAAGCTGCTACATGGAGCTCCGTGCATACATTTTCCAAACACTACAACCTCCCTTTATATTCCAGATCCAGAGCAGGCTTTGCTTCGGCAGTCCTGCAGGGATTGATAGCTACACCATCCTTTTCTTAGAGCATTCCACCTCCCCCAGCTAAGCTATGGTATTCAACCCATATGTTATGACTGCAGTTGCATTCTTGAAGGACATAGTACAGTTTTGTACCTACCATAAATGTAGATGTCCGATAGATATGCAACTGCAGTCGGGTTTTCCCTCCCTCCTTCCCCTCTATGCCTTGGGTCCACTCCTCTCCCTGTTATCCTTAGCTGGGGATATCTGTTATGGTGTATCTGTTTATTGCTTATTTATTTGTCCGGAAACCTGCTTTTGTCTTCCAATTTGATTACAGCCTTCCTTGGAGGGCACCTGGCATCTGGGGCAAGAAACACTGAAGAAGATGGCGTCGGCTGATGCTTATGTACTCCAGCCGCTCTGACGTCAGAGAGAAATGCGACATCAGCCGACGTCGGACCCAGACTTTGGAATCCGGCCGACCGAGGGCTGCCCGAGGCAGGACAACCCATATGTTATGACTGCAGTTGCATATCTATCGGACATCTACATTTATGGTAGGTACAAAACTGTACTTTATGACTGCAGTTGCATATCTATCGGACATCTACATTTATGGTAGGTACAAAACTGTACTATTCCTGACTGAACTGAACACAAAGATTTGCAAGAGTTAATGCATTCGGCTGAACAAGTTGGTAAACATACTTTGCAATGTGGTTTTGATGCTTTAGAAGCATCTTGCAGAGCTACTGTCACTGGGTCTGTACTTAGAAGACATGCTTGGCTTAAGCAACAAAATTTGCCAGATCATGTCAAAGCTAAATTACTGGATGCACCCGTAAACCAAGACCGCCTTTTTAACAACAAAGCAGAAGAAGTCCTCAAAAGGATGGACGAAGAAGCTAAATCTATGCAAACTGTTAAAGATTTCTTACAAGTACAGCCTCATAGATTCAGTAGGCTTTCCAGTCTCTTCCAGGCCTTCTCAGTCCAAACCCAGGAGCAGCAGACCACCAAAACTTCAGTCTCAGGCTATGCACAGATCTAAGCAGTGGGGGCCTCCCACGTCCAAAGCAGGGAATAGTAAGCCACGCCCCTATGGAGAAAGGGCGCAATGACTTATCCTTAACTCTTCCAAGCCCTGCTCAACTACTTGCTCCCTTAGGAGGAAAGCTTGCCCTGCATGCAAAAAATCAGGGAACTCATTACCCAGGACAAATTGGTTTTAAACATAGTTTCCCTAGGATACAGATTCCACTTCCACTCACTACCAACTCCAAGTGGATGGCCAGACCTCCCCACCAAATCAGTGGGCAGAGGCCCAAAAACAAGTGCACTCTCTCCTCAGTATCAGGGCATTTCAGCCTGTCCCAGCAGAACAAAGGGGACAAGGTTTTTATTCAAGACTGTTACTGGTTCCCAGAAAAGAAAACTCCTGATGTCATATCCTGGACCTGTCTATTCTCAACACCTTTCTGGTGGTTCCAAATTTCAAAATGCTAACTCTTCAACAGCTTCTTCCTATGCTGGCCAAGGATGCCTGGCTGGCAACCCTAGACTTGAAAGAAGCTTACCTACACATCCCAATAAGGGAATCCTGCCAACAATACCTACATTTCAGGGTGGGCTCCATGCACTATCAGTTCTCTGCACTTCCCTTTGGCTTATCCACTGCGCCCAGGGTATTCACAAAGTGCCTAGATCCAGCCATTGCATTTTGCAGGCAGAGAAATATTCAGATTTATCCATACTTGGACGATTGTCTGCTTCAGGCAGAAAGTCAGGACTTGCTATTACAATGCCTGGCATTTGTAAAGAGACTTCTAACCTCAATGGGGTATACCAGCAATGAGAAGAAATCACACCTAGTACCCTGCCAACAGATTGTATTCCTGGGAGCAAGCTTGAACACAACTTCCCGGATGGCATTCCTCACTCTGGAGAAACAAGTTTATTTGACAACCTACTTCAACCTACTGGCCACAAAAACCCAGCTGTCTGCAAGGAAAATCCTGCAAGCCCTGGGGTTCATGGCCTCTTGCATTGTGTTAATTCCATATGCAAGACTGCATATGAGGAAACTTCAATGGTATCTAAAAAGTCTATGGTGTCAACATTCTCAGGACCTGGAAACAATGATTCCTATCATTCCTTGTCTAAGGGCAGAGTTCTTTTCCTTGCCAGAGGCCTGCTACCACAACAAGGGACTCCCTTTCACTCTACCCCCTGCCGCTCAAACCCTAACAACAAACGCATCAGATTATGCATGGGGGGCTCACATGGCAGGGCAGTGCATTCAGTGCAAAAGGAACCCAAAGCAGATGCACCTGCATATCAATCAAAAAGAAATGTTAGCTGTACAGAACGCTCTGACAGCCTTCAAAGACCTTATTCTTCCAGGACAACTATTGGTAGACAGGGGGGAACCCATTCCTAGCCACTCTGCAGACTAGCCATGGCTCTGTGGAACACCGCCTCGAACTACCAAGTGAACCTGCAAGCTCAATTCCTGCCAGGCAAACTAAATTCACTCTCAGATGACTTAAGCAGAAATCTCATAGACCCATACGAATGGAAACTGGAACCCAAAATATTCAAGCTCTTGAGGAACAAATGGGGGATACCAGAGGTAGACCTGTTTGCCTCCCCTCAGAACTACCAGTTGAACCAATTCTGCACCAGAACTCCCCACAGTCAAGCTTGGAAAGTGGATGCCCTGTCCTTTACCTGGGAAAGCCGCTCAATGTATGCCTTTCCCTCTCTGCTCTCCTCTCGAAGGTTCTACTAAAGATCAAACAGGAAAAGCCAAGGACAATACTGATTGCCCCAGACTGGCCACGCCAGCACTGGTATCCCCTTTTACGCAGTTTGAAAGTGCTACAACCATGGCATCTGCCTCAGACCCCTTCCCATCTGTACCAGCAAGCGGGCCAGATACTACACCCTCAGCTTCAAACCCTGAACCTTGCAGCCTGGTTAATTCCCTGAGCTCACCCCTAGCAGCCCTCCGTAAGCAGGTGCTGGATGTCATTCTTGAGGCAAGGAGGCCTAGTACTAGAAAATCCTATTCAGAAAAGTGGAAAAGATACTGTTCCTGGAGCCAGGCTCAGGGGAGGGGCACAACAGTGCCCAGCTTATCCCATATTCTAGATTATTTAACAGAAATGCTCCACAAGGGCCTATCTTTCTCTTCAATTAAGATTCATGCCTCTGCCATTTCAGCATATTATAATACTGAGCCACCCCTCTTCTCTCATCCCCTGCTAAAACAATTCCTTAGAGGGGCCAAAAATTTAAGGCCCCCAGGAGAGTTCCCACTTCAGCCTGGGACCTTAAATTTGTATTGGAAAAACTCACTTCCTCCCTTTGAACCAGCTGCTACAGCACAGTTGAAATTCCTTTCTTGGAAAGCAGCCTTACTTCTAGCCATCACTTCAGCAAGAAGAGTGTCTGAACTGCAGGCCCTCATGGCAGTGGAACCCTTCAATCTGAAGTAGTTAACTTCATTTGGGCATTAACCTATGGGTCTTCGGATCAATATCGGATCCAAGCCGGCAATTTCCAACAGCTGAGATCCGAGCTCCAAGCTCCTCCCCCTACCCATAATCCCCTGCCATCCCTACCTGACCTCAGATCTAGTTTGCCGTGGTTGAAGCCAGCAGCTTGATCTTTGAGTTCCAGGTATCGGTTGTTTCTTAGCAAGACTTTGTGAGAAAATGTAATCTTTTTTTTTTACTTTCCTGTCAGAAAAAATGTGTTTGTGAGTGTTTAGCATCCCCTTGTAGTTTTTCTCTCTACAAATTTTAATTTAGCTTATTCCTCCCCCCCTCGTGAGAGGGTTAGGGCGTGTGTCTGTGTGTGATTGGGGCCTAGTGTGTGTGTCCTTTTCTTAGTATAATGTCTGAGGCCCCAAAGACATTTTTTTTTTAAATGTACCGAGTGTGGCCATAAGCTATCCCCAGCGGATGGCCACACTCGGTGCGTGTTGTGCCTTGAGGTTGAACACCTCTCCTCTGGCTGCACTATTTGTGCGGCGTTCAACCCCAGAGCACTTAAGGACCGGAGGTCGAAGTTGATTCTGGCAGGACTTCTGCCCCCGGACTCTGCTCCGACCTCCAGTCCCCCCGTCATGCCTGCTGCAGCCGAGACAGTACCCATGACTGCTTCCCTTCCCGTGGCCAGGATTCAACCTCCCACATTGGGCCAGGAGGATAGGAAAGCCAGAAAAGAGAAGCGCAGGGAGAAGCACCACAAGCAGTGGGCCGAGGCCTCTACATCGGCCCCACCAGCTAAGCGGGCTTCTCCCTCCAAGACCTCCGAGCCTTCTCCTTCCCGGCTCCGGTCACCTTGCTTCTCACCGGGACCGGAGGAGGAGGAGGCCCGGTCTCCCTCGAGGTCATCGAGGCGGCACTCCCATCCCGCCTCGGTAGCCTCCTCTAGGTCGACCAAAAGCTTAACGGATGCAGATTTGGACCGGATGATGAGAAGATTCCTCCAGGCCCAACTGCAGATGGGAGTGCTCCTGCCTCCCCCCCTCTGGGGGGGAGCTCGACCCCCTTTTTCGCCCCGATCGCTCCTTCTCCAACCCGCTTCCCGGGTTTGGAGTCCTTGGAGCCGAGTGGCGTTGGAGCCGGGGGCATGTCAGCACCGATAGTATCAGGTACTTCGGCACCGACAGCGCCCTTGAGTCTGTCTGGTCCCTTTTCAGTGGATCCGAGCTCTTGGAGCCGAGAGCTGAGCTTTTGATCCAAGGGTGTCAGTGTGCCTTCGGCTCCATCTAGGTCGGAGCATACTGGCCCGTTGGATCCGATAACGTCGGCTCCAGCCCAGATCCGCTCGTCGGATCCAAGGGAGCATTTGCTCTCGGATCCCAGAGAGAGCAGCTCTCTTTCGGCTTTCGACGTGGTGGAGAGGGCTCTATCAAGGGATTCCAGGCTCCCGGCCCCAGCTACGGCTCCACCCCGTACTCCCTCTCAGTTGGTTCTGACTTCTATCACCCGGCCCCAGGGACAGCTTGCTCTAACGTCTTAGGTAGTTCCTTTGTTGAGACATGATGAGCCTGGTGAGGCCTCCTCGGACAGCCCCCCCGAGGAGGTCCCTCACAAGTGCAAGTACAAAAGGAGGCAGTTGGACTCCCCCGAGTCCTTGACCGAGGACACAGATTTGTTGGAAGGGGAAGGCTCCCCAAGATCACCCTCCGAAGACGTCTCCTTTGGAGACATCATGGAGATGCTCAGAATAAGGGGAGGGTGGTCCTCCCCAAAGCCTACCTCGAACGAGTCTGTGTTCCTGGAGGCATTTGAAGCAGGCCCGTCTACCTCTGGGGTGTCCCCTCCAGCCGACCCCCTGGTAGACCTGATCACTACCATGGTGTGGAAGGAGCCGGACACTGTGGAGCCCGTCCTGAAGAGACCTGATAGGATACTTAGTCCCCCCTCCGACAAAGTGCACGGGAGTAAGGGATCCCCGGTAGATGCCATGTTGGTGGCGGCAGCCACCAAGAGGGAACTGGCCCAAGAAAGTCCCTCGGTCCATCCTCCTAGCAAGGAGTCTCGGGCGATGGACCGCCTTGGAAAGCGAGTCTTCAGTTCAGCTACCTTCTTGGTAAGGTCACTGAACTACATGGCACATGTCATACGGCTCCAGCGAGACCTTATTAAAGAGTACGCTGAGTCGCCCCTGGAGTCCATGTCGGCGGAGGACAAGCAGGTGTTCTCTGCCCGAATGGCCATTCTAAGGTCTATTTCTAATACCGCTATGCGGCTACTATCCCATGCTACGGAAGGAGCCACTAGAGCTAGCAGAGCGGGCGTCGTCATGTGGCGACAGGCGTGGCTTCACCACTGTGATTTTGCGGAACCCTTTAAGGCGTCATTCACTAATGCCCCATTTGATGGTTCTTCCCTCTTTGGCAAAACCGTACGCGAAACTTTAGTCCAGAGTGAGAAGGACAGGAAGACGTTGTCTGCCATCAGAGTCCGCTTCTCTGCTCCCCAGAGGTTTTTCTCCAAGAACCAAAAGGGACAGAAGAAGATGTGGTTCCGGAAGTCGCAACAGTCCCGTGACGCTCCGGACACCCAGTCCTTCCGAGGCAGAGGAGGACAGGGTGGACGCCGCCCTAGGGGCAGAGGGGTTCCGAGGAGTTTTGGGTCCAGAGAATCGTTCTCTGATCGGCCCACGCAGCAACCCTGAGGGGTTACCTGACTGCTCCACTCTGGAGGCAGTTGGGGGGCGTTTTTCGAGGCACCTGGCAGCTTGGGAGTCCATCACGACAGATCGCTGGGTGCTTCGTATCATATCCAGAGGTTACCAAATCCTGTTTCTTCATCCCCCTCGCAATCCCAGATTCCTCCCCAATGTCCCCCCGATCAGAGGGAGGCCGCGGCTGCGGAAATCCAGCAGCTGCTAGAAAAGAGCCATTCAGCATGTCCCCTCGGGCCAGTTCGGATTGGGCTTTTACTCCAGGTTCTTCTTCGTGCCAAAAAAGACAGGGGACTTAAGGCCAATCCTCGATCTATCCCTCTTAAACCTGTCAGTAACCAAGGAAAAGTTCCGGATGGTCACACTTCAATCCATTCTCCCCCTCTTGCAGGAGAACAACTGGATGTGCTCTATAGACCTCAAGGATGCGTTCTACCACATCTTGATGGACAGATGCTCCAGGAGGTTCCTCCGCTTCTGGCTAGGAGCCAGCCATTACCAATTCAGGGTCCTTCCCTTTAGTCTCACCACAGCCCCCAGGGTGTTTACCAAGGTTTTGTCAGTGATAGCGGCCCAGCTGAGACTCCAGGGAATTCTGGTCTTCCCCTACCTGGACGACTGGCTCCTGACTGCCCCCACAAGGCATCTACTCTGCGCGGCCAGGGATTCTTTCCTCTGTCTAGCTCCCCGGCTGGGGATCAAAGTCAATGTAGAAAAATATTCCTTTCTGCCGACACAAATCATAGACTTCATCGGAGCCAGATTGGATACAAGCCGGCTCCTAGCCTTCTTGACTTCGGACCGACTTCAAACCCTGAGACTCCATGTGCGGGCCATTCTTCAATCCCCAGCTCCTTCAGCAGCTCTGGTCCTGAGGGCCCTAGGGTCGATGGCAGCTGCCATCAACCTGCTGCCCATGGCGCGTTTGCACATAAGGGTCCTGCAGTGGACCCGCCAAGTCCAATGGTCCTTCCTGCATTACCCTCTAAACCATCCCATTCGCCTCAGCAAGGTTTGCAGGAAGGCCCTCCTGTGGTGGCTGCAGTCCCTGGACCTCCTCAAAGGTCGGCCCTTTGCTATGCCCCATCCCCCTAACCACGGTGACCACGGACGCCTCTCGCCTTGGATGGGGGGGCATTGTCTAGGCAGGACAGTCCAAGGCACGTGGGACCACACGGAGACCTCGCTGCATATCAATGTCCTAGAGATGAGAGCGGTGCTGTTGGCATTGCAAGCACTTCAGTGCCTTCTTCCCGTTGGGACTATTTGCGGTCCAGATGGACAACATGTCGGTAGTCTGGTATATCAACAAACAAGGGGGAACCAGGTCCTATCCACTTTGCTGAGAGGCCATGAGAGTGTGGGAATGGGTGATCTCCACCAACCGCTTTCTCACAGCGATGCACATTCCGGGATGGTCCAACATCCTAGCGGACAGACTGAGTCGCACGATTCTCTTACCGTACGAGTGGTCTCTGAATCCCGAAGTAGCGAAACAAATATTCTCCAAATGGGGTCAACCTTGTTGCGATCTTTTCGCTTCTCCCTCAAACACGAAGTGCAACGACTATGCTCTAATTCCCCCAGCGGGGAATCCCCCCCCCGAGATGCTCTGGTACATGTTTGGCCGCCCGGTCTCCTCTATGCTTACCTTCTTCTTCCTCTAATACTGAAGTTCTTACAGAAAGCCAGACGGCTGGGGAGCAGAATAATCCTCATTGCCCCATTCTGGCCTCGTCAGGCTTGGTTCCCTTATCTACGGTCTCATCTAGTGAATCCTCCCTGGATTCTGGATCCCATCCCGGATCTGATCTCGCACCCGTTAGACCTTCCAATCCCGAATCTGGACAATCTGAAGCTCACGGCTTGGTTGCTCCAGTTCCACTTCTAGCTAGGACTCCTGGTATTTCTTCCCCAGTCAAAGCTATCTTAGTGGCAGCCCACAAGCCGTCTACTAGAAGGCTTTATGATAGCAAATGGAAACGGTTCTCTGTTTGGGCGGAGCAACAAAGCTGAGACCCCTTTATGGCTCCGTTGCCTATGGTGTTAGACTTTTTTGTCAGGACTTTTTGACCAAGGAGCCAGCTCTTCCACAGTCAGAGTTCAGCTGGCAGCAATTTCACATCATCATAGGGAGTGACCTAGGCCCTTTGATCTCAACTAGATTGTGTAAGGCCTTTTTGGAATTGTACCTTCCTACTAAGACCCCTGGTGAAGGATGTTGTCCCTCCTTGGGATTTAGCGCTCGTACTCCAGGCTTTGACAGCTCCTCCCTTTGAGCCTGCAGCTTCAGTGGATCTTAAACTATTATCCTGGAAAACAGCCTTTCTCGTCGTTATCACTTCAGCCAGAAGGGTTTCTGAACTTCAAGCCCTTTCCGCCAAGCCACCGTATTTGACCTTTCATAAAGACAGAGTATCCCTCAGGACCAATCCCTCTTTTCTTCCTAAGATTGCTTCCGAATCAAATATCAATCAAACTATTAATTTACCTGTCTTTTTTCCCCAATTACCAAATCAAAGGCGAATACAAGTTGCACTCGGATGTTCATAGACAACTACGTTTCTACTTACACAGAACAGCTGATCATAGGCAATCAGACCAGCTGTTTATTTCATTTGCTAAATCTAATTTTGGGAAATCAGTTTCAAAAGTCACACTGTCCAGGTGGATTTCACAGTGTATTATACTGGCATATGAAAGTTCTGGCCGGCCCGCACCCCAAGGAGTCCACACCCATTCTACTAGGTCAGTTTCCACCTCTGCTGCCTTTCGTTCTAGAGTCTCATTGGATGAAATTTGTTCGGCAGCCACTTAGGCTTCATCTCATACCTTTATAAATCATTATAAGTTGGATCTGGTCTCCAGAGGGAGAGCATCCTTTAGCTCTGCAGTGCTCCGGAACATCCTTCCATAAGGACCTCCCAAGATTTAGGTAGCTGGGGACTCTGTCCCATAGGTTGATGCCCAAATGAAGTTAACTGCTTCAGATTAAGAAGTTATGTACTCACCATAACGTTCCATCTGAGTAGGTAAACTTAATTTGGTAGCAACCATCCCCCCCTCCTTCCCCCTGACCGTCGGATGTTTATATTACTCTGTCATCTGATTGTATCAAGGTCAGATCATAGACTGGCTATTTGGTGCAGGTCTTGCATTAGGCAAACTCGATCTGTGGTCAGGTAGGGATGGCAGGGGATTATGGGTAGGGGGAGAAGCTTGGCATTCAGATCTCAGCTGTTGGAAACTGCCGGCTCGGATCCGAAGACCCATAGGTTGCTGCCAAATGAAGTTTACCTACTCAGATGGAACGTTATGGTGAGTACATAGCTTCTTATTATCTTCCATGCGGACAAGGTTTCCCTCAGGACTAATTCATCCTTTATGCCCAAGGTGGTGTCTAGTGTGGCTCTAAACCAGTCCATTAATTTGCCTACTTTTTTCCCTAATCCTCAAAATAAGGGGGAAAGGATACTGCATTCTCTGGACGTGCACAGACAGCTTAGATTCTATTTGGACAGAACTAAGCCTCTCAGAAATATCTGACCAGTTGCTAGTTAGTTTTGCTGCAGGGCAGAGGGGAAGGTCATTTCAAAGCAAACCATTTCCAAATGGATAGCCAATTGCATCCATTTCTGCTACAAGCACCATGGAAAACCTACCCCACAGGGAATAAGAGCACATTCCACCAGGGCTGCCTCTACCTCTACAGTATTTCTCAGAGGAGTCCCTACTAGGGACATCCTGGAAGCTGCTACCTGGAGCACTGTACATACTTTCACCAAGCATTACCACCTGCCTATCTTTTCTAAATCCAGAGCTGGATTTGCCACAGCAGTCTTACAGGGCCTGTTTGCTAGCCCCAAAGCTCTTTAACTGCCTCCACCCTTCCTTAGCTTTGGGAATCAACCCAAATGTGATGACTGCAACAGTGAAACATGAAGAACATAGTACAGTTGTGTACACTTACCATAAATGTAGATGTTTGAGTGTATTAACTGTTGCAGTCCTGGTTACCCTCCCTCCAACCTCCTGACTTCTCTTGGCTCTACCTTTCCTTCTTATTTGGAATATATTATATTGTGTATTTGCTTTTTGCTGGGGATGTTCCATACCATATAATTGCTTCCTATTGTAGGGGTACCTGACATCTGGGGCAAGAAAAACTGATGTAATGGCATCGGCTGCATGCTTTTATACCCCTGACAACCTGACATCATGGAAGAAGCGGCAGCATCCAATGCAGAAATCGGAAGACTCTGGTATTCAGGCCGGCTGAGGGCTAACTGCAGGCAGATAACCCAAGTGTGATGACTGCAACAGTGAATACACTCTAACATCTACATTTATGGTAAGTGTACACAACTGTACTTTTTCGATGACAAGTTGGGTAAACTTCCAGTTGTGTACTCCATGAAGTTAGACCCAGGGGTCACTCTAGTAGTCAGACCAGCAAGAAGAGTTCCGATAGCTATGCAGGATAAAGTCAAAGCTCAGTTGGATAAAATAGTACAGCAAGGTGTAATTTGTCCACTTACAGAACCACCTGAATGGGTGTCATCCATGGTAGCAGCTCACAAGAAAGGCTCTGACGAAAGCAGAATGTATTGACCCAAGAGATCTGAACAAACCATTGAAGAGACCGCATCATCCAGTGCATACAGGCAAAGAGGTTGCAGCTCTAATCCCGAATGCCACTGTTTTTTCTGTCTTGGATGCAAAAAGTTCATTTTGGCAAGTGATGTTTGATCGCAAGTCCTCATTACTAACCACTTCTGGTACCTCATTTCGCAGATGCACATTCCTAAGGATGCCATTTGGAATAAGTTCTGCAAGTGAAGTCTTCCAGCATGCAGTGGAGCAAATTTATTTGGGTTATCCTTGTGCCGTAATAGTAGATGATTTATTGATTGGAGGCTATGGTGAAGCAGAGCATGACAGAAACCTAAAGAGAGTTCTAGACCGAGCATGTGAAGTAAACTTAAAGCTCAATCCTTTAATGTGCAAATTCTGACTACCAGAAGTTACATTTGTAGGTCATTTATTTACCAGTACTGGATTGAGACCAGACCCGACCAAGCAAGCAGCTATTCTTGAGATGTCAGCACCAGATAGTATTCAAGATCTACAGCGTTTCCTATTCATGGTCAACTATTTAGGCAAGTTTACACCAGACGTCAGTGAATTGACACCACCTTTAAGAGAACTGATACACACAAATGTTACATGTTCATGGTTAAAACAGCAGCAGAAGGCACTTGAAGATCTTAAGCAGAAAATTGCCGTCCCACCTACACTAAGATACTATGGTGTAAATAAACCAGTCATTCTTTCCTGTGATGCTTCAAAGTTTGGTCTTGGCACAGTTATCCTTCAAGAGGGCAGACCAGCAGCAGCCTGTGCGTCTAAAACACTTACCCAAAGTGAAATGCAATACGCTCAAATTAAGAAAGAACTTTTGGCAGTAGTATTTGCATGTTTAAAGTTTCATGATTATATCTATGGTCGAGTTAGTTAGCTAGAAACTGATCACCATCCTCTAGTTACTGTTCTAAAGAAGCCTGTACATTCAGCTCCAGCAAGATTACAAAGAATGATGCTCAAATTGCAAAAGTACAACTTCAAAATGTTCAAAGCGTGACAATATCGATGTCTTTTTGAATTTACTTAATCTCAGAAACACACCCCATGACGATATACTTGACTCACCTGCTCAAAGATTTTTATCCAGGCAAATCAGAATGATGCCACCCTATTAGTTCCAGTTTATTGAGGCCTAAAGCTAGGAACAACAAAACCATCAAAGCTCAATTATTCAAGAAGTGCTCTATCCAGAAGTCCAGTTATGATAAATAAGCAGATTTATTCATCCGCTGAGGGAAGGACAGACCATGAAGATACAAACGGCGAAAGGTTTTGACCGGATTGGTCAAGTTACAGGTATGTGTACTGAGCTGAGATCCTACCTTGTAGAATCTGAGGTTGTGGAGTACAAGATAAGTCACAGACATCTTCTTCCTGTACCAGAATCATCATTGCAGCATTGTTTCTGTGATACAGACTCTAGATCTCAGAGCGAACCAGATGTTGTTCACATCCCAGAGTGTGTTTCAACCTCTACTTCTATTCCTGAGGATGTTCCAAATACCCCCAAGGTTGAACATTCTGTAGAGACAGCTCCAGTTGCTAAACCTAATTCCCAGTTTTATGCCACACGACATGGTCGAAATACACAGCAACATGGACATAACTATATAGATGTACCTAGTCTTGTATAATTGCATGACAAAGAACTACTTGTATTATCTGCATGCCAAATAGATTTATAACGTTGCATGATCTATTTCTCAGAGGGAGGATGTAGTTCAGAGTGTGTGCGCTGTATCTTTAAGAATCATATCAAGGACTGAATGCACACATGTAAATACCAAGCATGTGCTATTCCCAGTGTCATTTTAAAAGTGCAGCCAGAGAGTGAGCATGTATGATTGCAGTAGTTTGTTTGTATATAAGTTACTTAAGTTAAACACCGTAAACTTCTGTTGTGATGTATTTGTATATAATAAAGCTGCTTGAACAGAACCCACTAAGACTCTTCTATTGTGTCCAAAGTAGGAGAGCAACAGGTCACATTTCGTTGCGTGGCTAGGCTTGTAAGGGCTCTAGTAGTTGTTAGACTAGTATGAACCCATAAAGCAAGAGTAATGGTGTTCCTAATGTTGCACGAACAAGGTTGATTAAGTCAGGGGAGAGTGTACTGACGGGATTGATGCAGCAGAGTGCAGTACTAAACAAGTGCAGAAAAAGACAAATGATTCCCCCAAAAGGTGGAATTCTCTAACTGAAGGAGGTCATCCAGAGCTGTCAGCTAGTACATTGTTGTAACAAAATTTGAAAAGGACATGAGAAAAACTTGCTTTTTGAATTTCAAGTCAAGTTTGAAAGAAGCAGTGTGATGAGACTTAAGACTTTCCACTTCCGAAGTTTCCAAAATTTCCTGTAGAAAAAAGATAAGGTTGTGGCCTTATACTTTGTGATTTTTCAGCCTATAAATATGAAAATGTGCATGGGAAGAAGCCTAGGTGTTCAGCTTGTAAGTGTATCAGAACCAGCCTGAAAAAAAGTACTCCAAACACTGAATGTGCTACAAAAGAGTGTAAGGAAGGAGCTCAGATTGTCTGATGTGTACCAGAGTGCATAAAGAAAACAAAGAAGCAAGAGAGAGACAAAGTGAATAAACACTAATTATTTAATTTCTAAAGAAAAGATGTTGAGTCATTTATTGGTAATGCAATATTGTTACCAGAAGATGGGAGTGGCAAACTGCCACTTTATGCAGTCTGAGATGATCACATTTCGCATCAGAAAACTGAGGTAGTTTGTTGGCATGTGACACTTAATATCAGATGCAGAGCTGGCAGCCATCCTTTGTATTTCAGAATAAGCTGTGCGTTACAGAACTAGCCTTAACACGTCCAGGCACATATGCCAACGTTATTAGTCTATGAAAGATAGGAAATTATTTGATATAGGTACTCCTGGTATTAACTAATGGAGACCACGGCTGAATTTCATGCTCATGTATCATGTTGTGGTCTGCACTGAGATTGATCATGTCCCCTGATTCCCTGCCTCCAGCTCCTAGTATACCTGACAAGTACTACAGGGTTCCTGAGTCCCACAAGTTCCTTTTCAAAAATCCTGTTGCAGATCCAGAAACCATTTCTCAGGGACCCAAGGGCATTAAGGCTTCTACTGCTAAAAATCCTACCCCTTCTGATAGAGACTCCAGGGCACTGGATAGATGGGGTAAAAAGGTCTATACTTCTGCAATCTTGGCAATCAAAGCTTTAAACTGACAATTTCATATGTTAAAATATCAACAGCATATTATTGGACTGTTTAAACAGAAAATGATGTTGATTCCTGACTGTGTGGAAAATAAAGATTTACAGGAGTTGATGCATTCTGCTAAACAAGTTGGAAAACATACTTTGCAATGTGGTTTTGATTCTTTAGAGGCCTCTTGCAGGGCTGCTGTTACTGGGTCTGTGCTTAGAAGGCATGCTTGGCTTAAGGAGCAATCTTTGCCTGATCATGTTAAAGCTAAACTGTTGGATGCTCCTTTAAATCAGGACCACCTGTTTGGCAATAAGGCTGATGAAGTTCTTAAAAAGATGGAAGATAAAGCTAAATCTATGCAAACTGTTAAAGATTTTTTACAAGTGCGACCTCCGAGATTTAGTAGGCACTGGCCAACTAAGAATTGGTCCTTTCCTGACCCTTCCAGATCCTCTCAAGCCAAACCCAGACGTAGCAAAAACCCCAGGTTTCAGTCCCAGGGGACTCTCAGAACTAAGCAGTGGGGGGCCTCCACTTCCAAATCTGGAAATAGCAAGACACCCCCCTATGGTAAACAGACTCAATGACTTCCTTTTAACATTCTCAAGCACTTATCTTTTAACCGCCCCTTTGGGAGGAAAGATTGCTCTTCATGCAAAGAACTGGGAAATCATAACCCTGGACAAATGGGTTTTAAATATAGTGTCCCAGGGATACAGATTTCATTTCCACACATTGCCAACACCAAGCTAGTGGCCAGACCTGCCCCCAAATCAGTGGGCAGAGGCTCAAAAACAAGTACTTTCCTCTTAAGCATGGGGGCTATTCAACTGGTACCAGAAGAGGAAAAGGGACAAGGTTTCTATTCCAGACTTTTTCTGGTACCCAGAAAAGACAAACCATGGCATCCAATCCTGGACCTGTCTACTCTAAACACCTTTCTGGCGATTCCAAAATTCAACAAGCTGACTCTTCACCAGTTACTTCCTGTACTAGCTGTACTAGGCAAAGACGCCTGGTTGGCAACTCTAGATTTAAAAGAGGCATACCTGCACATCCCAATCAGGGAATCTTGCAGAAGATACCTTTGTTTCAAAGTAGGCTACTTGCATTATCAGTTCTCTGCACTGCCGTATGGCTTGTCTACTGCGCCCAGGGCATTCACAAAGTGCCTAGCTCCAGTGATTGCATTTTGCAGGCAAAGAAATATTCAAATATATCCATACCTGGACGATTATCTAATTCAGGCATAAAACCAGGGCATACTTTTAAATCATCTGGCGTTTGTAAAAAGGGTTCTAACTTGTCTAGGGTACACCATAAATGAAAAGAAATCACAACTGGTACACAGTCAACAGATTACATTCCTGGGTGCAAGCTTGAACACAACTGCCCAGATGGCTTTCCTCATGCCAGAGAAGCAAATTCATTTGGTAACTTACTTCAAACAAGTGGCCACAAAAACCCTGCTGTCTGCAAGACAACTACTGCAAGCCTTGGAGTTCATGGCCTCCTGCATTCTTCTAATTCCATATGCAAGACTGCATATGAGGAAACTACAATGGTATCTAACAAGTCTATGGAGTCAACATTGTCACAGCCTGGAAACAATGATTCCCACCATACCTTGCCTAAGCCTGGAGTTCCTTTGGTGGGCAGAGGCCTGCCACCAAAACAAGGGGCTACCATTCACACTACTCCCTGCCGCCCAAACCCTAACTACAGATGCATCAGACTATGCATGGGGGGGCTCATCTGGCAGGGAAGTGCATTCAGGGCAAATGGAACCCAAATCAAATGCACCTACATATCAATAAAAAAGAAATGTTAGCTGTACAGAATGCTCTGACAGCCTTCAAGGACTACATTCATCCAGGACAATGAATGGTAAAGATGGACAACACCATGATTATGTGGTACATAAACAAGCAGGGGGGTACACATTCCTACCCCCTCTGCAGACTAGTCATGGCATTGTGTGAGCTACCAAGTGAACCTACAACCTCAATTCCTGCCAGGATAATTGAATACACTGGCAGACAGACTAAGCAGAAACTTCATGGACCCACTTGAGTGGAAACTGGAACCACATATTTTCAACATGTTGGCAAGGAAATGGGGGAGCCCAGACATAGATCTATTTGCCTCCCCCCAGAACTACCAGTTGAACAAGTTTTGCACAAGGACTCCCCACAAACAAGCCTGGAAAGTGGATGCTCTGTCCTTCAGCCTTTTCCCCTCTCTGACTCTGCTCTCCAAAGTTCTACTAAAAGTCAAACAGGGCAAACCAAGGATGATTTTAATTGCTCCAGACTGGCCGCACCAGCACTGGTACCCGCTCCTGCACAGTGTGTCGCAAATATCTCCATGGCACCTGCCTCAGACCCCTTTCCTGCTGTCTCTGCAGGAGAACCAAATTCTGCACCCTCAGCTTCCAACATTGAACCTTGCAGCCTGGCTAATTATTTAAATTCATCCTTATCATCCCTCAGCAAACCTGTGATGGATGTCTTCTTGAAAGCAAGGAGACCTAGTACTAGAAAATCTTATGCTGACAAATGGAAATGATTCGGTGCCTGGAACCAATCTTTAGGGATGAGCACAGCAGCGCCCAATTTATCTCAAATTTTGCAATACTTGACTGAGATGCTTCACAAGGGCCTGTCGTTTTCCTCCATTAAAATCCACTCCTCAGCTATTTCAGCTCACTATAACACAGAACCACCCCTCTTCTCTCATCCTCTGCTCAAGCAGTATCTCAGAGGGGCAAAAAATTTGAGACCACCCAGGAGAGCTCCTACCCCTGCCTGGGACCTTAACTTTGTTTTGGAGAAACTCACTCTACCTCCTTTCGAGCCAGCTGCTACTGCAGACTTAAAATTTCTTTCTTGGAAAACAGCCTTCCTTTTAGCAATCACTTCAGCTAGAAGGATATCTGAATTGCAGGCTCTTATGGCAGTGGAGCCTTTCATCATCTTTCATGCGGACAGGGTATCTCTCAGGACCAAGCCATCCTTTTTGCCCAAGGTGGTTTCCAGTGTGGCTCTTAAATCAGTCCATTAATTTGCCAGCCTTCTTTCCCAATCCAGAGAATAAAGGGGAACGGATTCTGCATTCCTTGGATGTGCACAGACAACTTAGATTTTACTTGGACAGGACTAAATCTCAAAGAAAATCTGAACAATTGCTGGTAGCATTTGCTGAAGGGGCAGAGGGGAAGGCTATTTCAAAACAAACCATTTCTAAATGGATAAGCCATTGCATCTATAAGCACCATGGAAAATCTATCCCCCAGGGGATCAGATCTCACTCCACCAGGGCTGCATCTACTTCTGCAGCCTTTCTCAGAGGTGTTCCTACCAGGGATATCCTAGAAGCTGCTACCTGGAGTTCTGTACATACTTTCACCAAGCATTATCATTTCCCAATTTTCTCTAAATCCAGAGTTGGCTTTGCCACTGCTGTCTTGCGGGGCCTTATAGCTGGCCCTAATGCTGTATAAACTCCTCCTCCCAACCATAGCTTTGGGAATCTAGCCAAATGTAATGACTGCAACAGTGAAACACTAAGAACATAGTACAGTTGTGTACACTTACCATAAATGTAGATGTTCGAGTGTATTCACTGTTGCAGTCCTGGTTACCCTCCCTACAGCCCCCTAGTTTTTTCTGGCTATACCTCTACTTTCTTTTACTATGCTTAAAAGCCTTTTTGGTGTATTTGCTTTTAGTTGGAGGTATACTTTTGGGTTTTTGTGTTTATTTGCTCCCCATTAGGGAGGCACCTGACATCTGGGGGCACCCGACATCTGGGGCAAGATAAACTGATGTAATGGCGTCGGCTGCATGTTTTATACTTAAACTCATTGTTTTCCTTCCAGATTTTCACATCCAAATACTGCAGGTTGTCATAAGATACCTTGTAGGTGACTTCTAAAAATGAGGTGGTACTATTCAAGTAAATAAAATAGATATTTTCTCTTTGTGAGGCAACCCATAAGATACAGATGTTGTCCAAAAACCTTTTGTACATGGTCCAGCAGTTCCTATGTATTGAATTCAGGACCATTTTTTTCTTCCCACATAGCTAAGACAAGATTTGCATATGTATGTTAACACACAATGAGAGTCTGGTATGTTTACAGTTGATGGAATGAATTCTAAAGTATAATTTCCTATACTCTGAAGGTGAATTTTATCACCAAACGAAGGGAGTAGCAATGGGGGCAGCATGTGGCCCTACATATGCAAATCTTGTCTTAGCTATGTGGGAAGAAAAAATGGTCCTGAATTCAATGCATAGGAACTGCTGGACCATGTACAAAAGGTTTTTGATGACGTCTGTATCTTATGGGTTGCCCCCAGAGACAAAATATCTGATTTTTTTATTTATTTGAATAGTACCACCTCATTTTTAGAATTCACCTACAAGGTATCTTATGACAACCTGCAGTATTTGGATGTGGAAATCCAGAAGGAAAACAATGAGTTTAAATCTAAAATATATAGGAAAAGCACATTTTCAAACTCATACTTACACTTCAACAGTGCCCATCCTATGCACTATAAGAAAAATGTAGTGAAAGGTCAATTTATAAGTCATGTAGGATGACTTAATGTGGAGTTTGATAAAGAAATATGTTTTCTGGAGAGGTTGTTTAAGGACAGATCATACCCAGAAGAGATGATTGAACAAGCTAAAAAAGAAGAGTGTGAAGGTAGGCTAGGCAGATTCAAACCGATTTGGGGTTTAGATGAAGAAACAGGGTGTCCTGTACAGACTGTAAATGTGGAGCCATTTGAAAAAGCACTGGTTTTAGAATACAATGGGAGTGCTAGTATGATTAGGGAAGTTATTGAACAAGAATGGGATAGATTTATTGGATTTACAGACCTGGACAAAATTCCTAAGAATAAGTTAAGGATTGTTTACAAAAATTCATATACCTTAAAGAATTTACTGTAAAAAAAATGTGAGCCAGAACAATTAAACAGAAAGAAGATAGGTACGTATAGATGTGGGAATTGCACACAGTGCAGTTATATAACAAACCAAGAAAAATTGTTTCTAGAGAGTAGGAATGTTTGGTTATATGGAAAAGAATACCACAATTGTGACACTAGTGGTTTAATATATCTAGCAGTGTGCCAGAAATGCCATTCATTCTATGTTGGAAAGAAAGTTAGAGGCATATCTACGAGCACTGCTATGATGTACAAACAAGAAAGGAAACAAATGCTCTACTTAAACACAAACAGGTTTGTGAAAAAGCCCACTACTTATTGTTTGTATTAGAAAGGGTAAAGAAAGACAGGGTGATCCATGGGAAGAAAGGGTTGAATATATGAAACTATGGTGGCAGGTCACGTTACAGGCCAATATGCCTCCAGGACTGAAAGAAAATATCTCCATAGCTCCCCTTATTAAAAATGAGATCCGCTAAGTTATGATTAATTTTTGTTACATTTTGTTATAAGTACATGGTTGAACCTGTTTTTTTTTTTAATATCTTTATAATTCTCTTGTACCTTTTTATATAAATACTTTTTATGCAGACTTATTCATAAGTTTTAAACAAGATGGTGTTATATACATTTTTATTTTTCAGAGATCTAGGATCTAATACAGAATGCTGTTGATGAGGTCTTACACATGTAGTACTTAAAAAGATCACTAAAGGGAGGCCAAATGCAAGTTTTTTTTGTGTCAATTCATGCATTTTATATGTAGTTTTAATAGGAATGGATTTATTTTATTTTTTTTTACTCCAAGCTATTTATAAATTGTTTTTGAAGTTTTAAGAAACTGTGTATGACTTTTTAACATGTTTTAACATTTGTTAATATGTCTTAGGTGAATGTATTGTATCAGTATGTTATTGTAGGTAAGTAGGCTTGAATATTCAATTTTTACTGTACCTTTACACTTTGTGTCTTAGTTAATTGAAATGATGGGAACTAGTGGTATAAAAGGATTTTTGCTACATACAGTCCACATCTGATGAAGGTTTTAATGAAAATGTACTGTATAAAGAGAGTGTTTATGTTTTTTATTTTTTTGGCTGAATAAAGTTGGAATTTTCCTTGTATCAGTGGCTGAGTTTGTTTTCTCGGTGCCTTAATTTGAGGTTAGATAATTCCTGTAAGCACAGCCATCAGTTTGGGGCAGTTGTTTCTGGAGGGTTAAATTTCATATTTTGATTATGTATATAGTTTCATGTGTTTGTTCCAAGGTAATAAGGAATTGAACTGTTTTATATTTAGCTTTTTGTTTGGAGTTTTTCATTTAAAAAAACTGTGAAAAATGTGACATAGGTTCAAATGGAGATTAGAAGAAACAACAAAAGATCAGCCTGCCAAACATTAGTCTGTTTGTAACACAGGTTCCAAATGCAAATTCAAAAACACTGTCACACATAATAGGCATGAACAGTAGCTTTTTATCACGATGGCTATGCTATCCATATTATCCTGAAATGTGAATGGTCTTACAGGTATAAATAAAAAGGAAAGCATATTGAATTATATTAAGAAGTGCAGAGTGCAAATGGCAATACTGCTAGAGACAAATTTTGAAAGAAATGAGCATGTGAATCTGACAAAAAGAGGATTCCAGAATGGATATTCAGCACCATGTCAGAATCAAAGGAAAACTGGAGTAAATATACTAATTGCTAGAGGGGCTCCAGTAGTGATAGATGAGAGGAAAAAAAGACATAAAAATAGTAGATTTGTGGTAGTAATGGGCTACTGGCAAAGTAGAAGGATTACAATGGAATGTATTTATTTTCCACTGAAAACTGCTGTTATGGAGCTTAAGAAAACTTTGGGAGAAATACTCTGTTTTCAGCAGGGAATATTATTTATAGGTGGGAACTGGAATTTGACCTGCAACAGTAAGGGTGTATCAGGAGGACTTAGAAGGGGCAATGTAACAAAAAAAGGGAAGATTTCTGAAAAAAAATATGAAAATATTTCGTATAGAAGGTATGAATTCAGTAGTAGGAACTGAATTTACATATTATTCCCCAAGGTACAATAACTGGGCTAGACTAGGTAGAAATTATATTACACAGGAATGTGTGCATTTAATTGAAAATTCAAAACACATTCAGCAACTATTTCTGATCATGCACCAATAAAAACTAAGATAAAAGTGCAGGGCAATGAAGTAAAACTAAGACACTGACACTTTCCCACCTACCTGTT
Organism: Protopterus annectens; assembly: GCF_019279795.1. Taxonomy (NCBI): domain Eukaryota; kingdom Metazoa; phylum Chordata; order Ceratodontiformes; family Protopteridae; genus Protopterus; species Protopterus annectens. The sequence continues at coordinate 1,978,108,273 of NC_056741.1, read as the reverse complement.
AAAAAGAGAGGAATTTAAGGAATGGGTACTGGAAATTATTCAAGAGTTATTAGGGAAGATAGAAACATCTTCAGAGGTTATAGCTAGTGACTGAGATAAAACGAAAATTGAGTTTAAAATAGGGTTGACATAAAAGAGAAAGACATATATTTAAGAAGTAATAGAAATTACTTGGATGGGCTGACAAAGGTTAGTGTTGTAGAATAAAGAAATCTTGCAGAACAAGAGGTGGAGCAAATGCAGAGTTCTAAAGAGAAAATAAGGGAGTCTGGATAATATGCATGAGTTTAGAAAGTTTGCAGTTAAGCAACTATTTTTTGATAACTCCAGAGGACAAAAACATTTAGAACAGTTTCTTGGGCAACAGAACGTTGAAAGGGCTGTCACCAAACTTAGGGAACCTATAACAAGAGAAATACCAGAGGCCCTTTAATGGTTTTACATATTTCAGATATCTTTATGAACATTTATTTAAAGCAGAGAAATGTGGAAATGAGAGTGCAAATGTAAATATTTATGGAAGACTTATGTCAATGTTAGAAGTGCACGAGGCTTGACAACTCATAATTAAGAAAGGAGGTGATCTTCAGAAAATTCTCCAGGAGTAAATGATATTCCTGTGGAAGTTTGGAAATTAGGAGGGAAGAAAATGATATGGATCTGAAAGATTTTGTTTAACAGTATGTTAAAATGAGGGGAAGCACCAACATATCAGAAGAAAACTGTTGTGGCTGTGTTACCTAAAGATGGCAAAAACCCAGCTTCATGTAGACCTATTTCAATTTTAAACCACAGTTATAAAGTGTTTGTCTGTACTGGTGAAAAGAATGGCAAAGGTGTTGCCAAAGTTGATACATATGGATTGATGTGGTTTAGTGGAGGGGAGGCAAACATTTAACAACATTAATAGAATAATGGTGATCCAGAGGGGAGCAGAATGTAAGAAAATACCTCTTTTGTTGATGCGTCTTGATGCAGAAAAAGCATTTGACAGAGTAAGCTGGGATTTTGTGAGTTGGGGCATTGTAAGCATTTGCATTCCCTGATACAATAATACAGTTAATTAGAAGGATATATGAAGGATTGGAAGCAATGATTAAAGTGGGAGGGTTCCACTCAGGTAAGCTGTGTTTGAATACAGGAAAAAGGCAGGGGTATCCTCTTTGCCCTTTATTTGCTTTATGTTTAGAACCATTGGCAAAGAAAATAAGGGACTCTGAAATGCAGGGATATAATTGATAATCAAGAAAAGCTGGGCCTTATTTGCAGATATTTTTTTGTATCTGATAAATCCAGAAAACTCAGTGTTGTGGAATATTTTGAGACCGTTTCAATTCTTTTCAAGATATAACATTAATGAAGATAATTTACGGCCATAACCTTAGATGTTAAGTTGTCTATCTCGCCTTCATTCTTGCTGGATGGGTTCGGAGCCGACCTCGGCTCCGACTCGGCCACTCTAAAAGCTCAAGAGTTGGTTCCACCGGCTCGAGGCTCCCCTTATATCCCACAACGCTAGGCGTGAGTTACCTCAGATCTCGTTTGCCGCTACAGCGATCGAGGTGTTTGGTTTCTACCGGCTTCTTGGTGAGTAACTTTGGAGTAAAATTTAGTATACTTAAACCCCTTTAGTTTTAATTTTAACAGTTGTCTCCCTTAGTTTAGTGGATTTTCTCCCCTTTCTCTAAAATCCCATTTTTTCCACAAGAACTTATAAGTTCTTCCTCGGCCTTTAGGCCTTTTTTCTTCCATCCCCTAGTGGTGTGTGTGTGTTTTTTCTCAGAATTTAAAACTTTGGTAGTTTGTTTTATTTTTTGAGTTTTAAAATAGGATAGGGTGTAATCAGTGTGTTTGATTGGGTGTGTGTGATTACACTTTTTCTAAAATGTCTAAAGACTCAAAGGTCTCAGGCTTCAAGAAGTGTGACTCGTGCTGTCAGAAAATGTCTCTGACAGACGGTCACACTTCTTGTGTCTACTGCCTGGGACCTTTGCACCTGCAGGACTCCTGTGCTGTATGCCACGGCTTCAGCCCCAGGGTCCTGCAGGAAAGAAAAAACAAACTGATTTTGAGAGGTTTACTCAAGCCTGAGGGTTCCCTTACTGTCTCTTCGGGAAAGTCCTCCAAGGCTTCTAGGTCCTCGGCTCCAGCTACTGAGCCGAGACCTAAGGCTACGAAACCTCCATCTACATCAGCTCCGGCTGGAGCCGATGAGTCTCAGTCTACAGTTTCTGTGGTTTCCTCGGCTCTGGCTGGAGCCGAGGTATTGGAAATTCCTGTGTCGGTTCCGACCAGACCTTCGGAACCGACATCTAGAAAGAGGTCTAGGTCACCGTCCCTTGGCTCCGTTCATTCGGCTCCAGCATCTCCTCTGCTGTCTGAACGGAGCCATAGATCTCACTCCTCTAGGTCATCGAGGCTGTCGGACCATGACCTTCAGAGGGTAGTGAGTCGACTTCTTAAGTCCGAGGCACTGGCCCAAATGCTTCAGAGCCCGACTCATCAGTCGATGCCTGACCCTGTCCCTCATTATGTTCCTCCTCCGACTCCATTGAGCTCGGAGCTGGGGCGTTTCGGAACCGAGACTGTGGTAGGCCGGAGCCGATACAAATGTCTTCGGCTCCATCGCCGGCTCCGATTTCTTCCTTAGAAGAATCTCGGCGCCGACTTCCATCGCCGCCTCCAAGGGGTGAGTGGCATCGACCCTTGTCCGACCCCGCCTCCTCTCGGGCTTCGGCGCTGGTGAGTTCGGCTCCGACATCGGCCTCGGAGCCATCACTGTCGGTGCCGAGGGAGGTTTTAGCTGGAGCGGGACCTCTGGCTCTGCCTGACAGGGGTGCGGTCGAGGTCATGCGGAGTGTGTTAGAACCTGGTTCTACTCCACAGTCGGCCCCGTCCGCCCCTCCCTCTTCGGTGCCTCAGGTCAAGTCGGCTCACTCCCTCATCCCGGACCGCAGAGAGCCAGCTCCTCAGGAATCCCCTGTGGGATCTCATCCTCTGCGGAGGCCTCTCCTGATTTGGCAGAAGAGTCCCCTCGGAAGAGAAAGTGTAAGAGGAAACACATAGACTCACCTGAGTCCGTCACCTCTGACACAGATTTAGAGGATTCGAGGGTTCCCCTGTTCCCCTTCTGAAGATGTCTCATTTGCAGACATTCTAGAAATCCTTAAGCAGAGGGGAAATTGGCCAGCCCTCAACCCTTCGGAGGATGAATCTGTGTACCTTGAGGTGTCTGGCTCTCGTCCTTCCACCTCCTGGGTGTCTCCCCTTGACCCCCTCATGCAGGTGGTAGCAAAGGCATGGACGGCTCCTGATTCAGTGGACCCCACTCCCAGGAGACCCTCAAAATTCATTACAGCACCAGCAGATAAACAGTTTCTGACAAAAGGAGTTTCTGTGGATGCTATGGTGGTTGCTGCTGCCACTAAGAAGGAACTAGCTGATCCTTCAGTGCCTGTCCATCCACCTAACAAGGAATCTAGGTCCATGGACAGGTACGGAAGCGGATGTTCTCGCCAGCGACCTTTGCAATGCTCGCTGAACTACCTATGCCATTTTACTGCCTTCAAAGGGACTTGATCAAAGAAGCGAGTGATATGTTGAAGGATCCTACAGCTGCGGGTTTTCAAGACAAGATGAACACTCAGCTGGCTACCCTGAACTCCATAGCTAACTCCTCCATGCGCCTCCTTTCGTATGCGGCTGATGGAGCGAGCAGGGCCGCAGGAACAGGAGTGGCCTTACGTAGGCATGCCTGGATGCGGTTATGCAACTTTATGGACCCCTTTAAAACGCCGCTCACTAATTCCCGCTTGATGGATCATCTATTTTGGTCCTCAAGTGAAAGAAGCCTTGACTAGGTGCGAGACTGATGGCAAGACTCTGTCTGCCGCTGGAGACCGTTTTTGTAATCCTTCTAGGCCTTACCCCAAGGGCCAGAAAAGTGGAAAATGTGGTTCCAAACAATCTCAAGGGACTTTGCCTGACGACAGAGTCGGTTCCCGCCAGAGGCAGAGGGGAACAACAATGGTAGACGCCCTAGAGGCAGAGGGGTCCAGAACCAGGGCAATCGAGAAACTTTCTCCGATAAGCCCTTTCAGCATCCCTGAGGTGTTGCCCGACTGTCCACCTTCGAGGCAGTCGGGGAAGATTGTCACTGTACCCAGAAGCCTGGCTATCCCTAACTCGAGACAAGTGGGTACAGTCCATCATTTCAAGGCTATTCCATTCCCTTTCTTTGCATTCCAAACCGATCAAAAATCCCTTCCAGATGTTCCACCCTCAAAGGGATCTTGCAGCTTTGGAAGTTTCAAAACTGCTTGCAAAAGAGCAATTCAACCAGTTCCAGCAGACCAGCAAGGATCCGAATCTACTCCAGGTTCTTTTAGTTCCAAAAACAGGGACTGGAGACCAATTTTGGATCTCAGTATCTTGAACAAGTCAGTCAAGAAAACACGATTTCGGATGGTCACGCTACAGTCCATACTTCCCTTATTGGGAAGAAAAAACTGGATGTGCTCCATAGACCTTCAGGATGCATTATCATAAAAATGAACAGACGCTCCAGAAGATTTCTCCGCTTCAGGCTGGGAACCAGTCATTTTCAATTCGGAGCCCTGCCCTTTGGACTCACCACTGCCCCCCCGGGTGTTTACCAAATGTATGGCAGTGGTAGCTTCTCACCTGAGACGTCAAGGATTCCAGGTGTTTCCATATATGGACGACTGGCTCCTTACAGCTCCCACCGAGCATCTTCTTCTCACAGCCAGGGACTACACCTTTCGCACTTGTCAAAACTTAGGCATTTCAATAAATTGCGAAAGTCTGTTTTGTCGCCTTGTCGTGTTATTACCTTCATAGGCGCAATTCTAGACACAGTGAACATGTCTGCAGGCTAACAGATCAGAGAATAACAGACATACAAAAACTGGTCTCTCATCTTCAGCAGCAACAGAGTCAAAGCCAGGTTAGTTCTGAAAGTATTGGGGATTATGGCTGCCATACCTTTGCTTCCATTAGCCAGATTCCACATGAGAATCCTTCAATGGATGCTCTTCACACAATGGTCATACCAGCAACTTCCGATGTCCCACACCATTATGATCACGCAAACATGCAGGAATCATCTTCTGTGGTGGATGTCTTCCCCTCAGCTCTTATTGGGAAGACCCTTTGTTCCTCCTTCCGGTTGCTACACTGACAACGGACGCCTCCCTGATCGGGTGGGGGGGGCATTATCAGGGCAGAACTGTCCAGGGCACATGGCAACCAGAAGAATGCCACTTGCACATAAATGTTCTAGAGATGAGAGCAGTGCTTTTAGCGTTGCAAGCCCTTCAAGACTCTCTTCCCTTGGGAACGATAGCAATCCAGACGGACAATATGTCTGTAGTGTGGTATATCAACAAACAAGGCGGAACCAGGTCCTACCCCCTGTGTCGAGAAGCACTCAGACTGTGACAATGGGCAATTTCTTCTCAGCGGTTTCTGATAGCAACGCACATCCCCGGGAAGTCCAATCAAATCGCGGACAAGTTGAGCAGAGCTATCCTCATGCCTCACGAGTGGTGTCTGAAAGACTCTGTTGTGAGAGATATTTTTCTCAAGTGGGGTCAGCCTTGCTGCGACCTTTTTGCTACTCCCCAAAACAGCAAGTGCAGAGATTATTTCACCCTATTCCCTTTACCAGGCCAGCCCAGCAGAGACGCTCTAGTCCAAGTTTGGCCCCGGGACTTCTGTATGCATTTCCTCCCTTCCCACTAATCTCTCAAGTGATACAGAAAGCTATCGCTCAGAAGGCCTCATTGATCCTCATTGCTCCTTACTGGCCTCGACAGGTTTGGTTCCCCTTTCTGCATCATTTTCTGTTGAGCGACCTTGGCATCTGGACCTAGTTCCAGATCTTTTGATCCATCAGTCGGGTCAGTTTCATCGCTCCCTTCCCTCTCTGAACCTCACTGCTTGGTTCCTCCAATTCCAACCTTAGCCAGGCTTCCTCAAATATCTCACTCTGTTCGAGATATTTTGATAGCTTCCCATAAATCTTCCACTAGAAAGATTTATTTGAGTAAGTGGAAACGTTTCGCCTATTGGGCTCAAGGAAGGGACATAGATCCTTTCACTGCTTCCATCCAAATGGTCCTTGATTTTCTAGCTGAACTCTTCCATGCAGGTTCATCTCCTTCTACTCTTAAAGTTCAACTGGCAGCTATTTCTAACTTTCATGTGGGTATTTCAGAGTCTGCCATAATGTCCCACAAGCTTTGCAAAGCCTTTTTGAAAGGAGTTTTTCTACTTAGACCTCCTATAAGAAATCCTCCTCCTCCTTGGGACCTAAATTTAGTTCTTAGTTCTTTGATTCTTCCCCCTTTCGAACCTGCAGCCTCCTGTTCTTTAAAATTGCTATCATGGAAGACTCTCTTTCTGGTAGCTATTACTTCAGCTAGAAGAGTTTCAGAACTTCATGCACTCAGCTGTCGACCTCCTTATCCGTTGTTCCATAAGGACAGGGTATCTTTACGAACCAACCCGTCCTTTTTGCCTAAGATAGCCTCGGCCTAACCTAAATCAAAGCATTGACCTCCCTGTGTTTTTTCCAGAATATTCCAATAGGTCTGAACAAAAATTGCATTGGCTAGATGTTCATCGTCAGTTAAGGTACTATTTGGATAGAACCAAACAATTCAGAAAATCTGACCAGCTGTTTGTCTCCTATGCAGAAGGCAGAAAGGGACTTTCAGTTTCAAAGGTATCATTATCTAGATGGCTAACATCTCTGATTTCCCTTGTTTATGAAATTAGACACCAAAAGCTGCCTAACAAACCTAAAGCCCATTCCACCAGAGCTTTGGCTACTTCTATAGCCTTCCAAGACAGACTGCCTATTGACACCATTTGTGCAGTGGCTACTTGGGCTACTCCTCACACTTTCATTTCTAATTATAAGTTGGATTTAGCTTCTAGGCATAGAGCTAACTTTGGTTCCACTGTTCTCAAGAGTCTGTTCCATTAGGCCACCCGGGACAAGGTGCTAGGGACGCGGTCCCATCCAGCAAGAATGAAGGCGAGATAGACAACTTAACATATAGAAGTTATGTTCTTACCATAACGTTCCATGTTAGTTGTCTTCTTCTCACCTTCTTCTTGCGCCCCACCCTCCTTCCCCCTGGCCTGGACAGACCTAGAGGAGTGTTGATTGTGACCTCTCTTTCTACCACCTCTTACTTTAGGTATATGCTACTGCGCATATTGTCCTGGATCAGGATGCAGGTCACCCTTCTCTTCTCCCTGGTTTATAGAGGTGGACTTTGTTTATAGTTATTCTGTTACTAGTATAAGCTGGGTCTAGCTTACAAACGAGATCTGAGGTAACACGCCTAGCATTGTGGGATATAAGGGGAGCCTCGAGCCGGTGGAACCAACTCTCGAGCTTTTAGAGTGGCCGAGTCGGAGCCGAGGTCGGCTCCGAACCCATCCAGCAAGAAGAAGGCGAGAAGAAGACAACTAACATGGAACGTTATGGTAAGAACATAACTTCTATTTTTATTTTACCACACAAGAATTGGTTCAGCAATGCCCATATTTATGAAGACATAAGATGAAGTAATTAGGAGTATGTGTTAAAAAGGCTTCTGTTATGGCAGTTGAGAATGTGGGAAGAGACTAAAAAAGATGAAACAAAAATTGAGAAACTGGAAACTCTTGTTTGTGGATATGAATAGTAAGATACAAGCAATGAAAATGTCATTAGTCTCTTTAGTCTTGTATATGGATCAGGCATACTTTTATCAACCAGAGGAAAAGTTGTGGACAATAGTAAAGAATTGAAGGAATTCATCTGTGACAGAAAAAGGGCAAAAGTTAAGTGGGATAAATTGGTCCTACCAGCAGAAAAAGGTGGTTTAGGTTTACCTGATTTGACGGGATATTTTAGAGCTATACAGTTAAGGATTGTACACATAATACAAGCAGAAGGTTATAATTCAAAGGGAAAATTCTAAAATACAGTTACAAACATAAAATTCAAAGGGAAAAGAGATGATGATGAAGCAAGGGGGAGGTTCAAGAAATAGAGGGTGCATGAGATTTTGGATGTAGATCCTTAAGTAGATTAATAACCATACAGAATATCATATTCATGAGGTAGTAGAAAGTATTCTGAGAACTAAGCCAGTACAAGAATGGATAAAGGATATTTTGCCACTAGGGATGACTGCAAGTAGGGGGTACAGAAAATAGGCAATAGGGGACCGTCTCAAAAAACTGCAGCTTTACTCCATTGCATATCGCCTACTCAGAGGCGATCTCTGCCCATCATACAAAGCTATGTCAAACCCAGAGCTTTTAGACATGCTCCACTTAAAGAAATCCCAATCCCTATGAGCTACATGCTCTAGGGACTTAAACCTCATCACCACAATAAACAGAACATGCTGGAGGGATAGATTCCTGTCCCAGAGACTTCCCATACTGTGGAACAAGCTACCTATCTATATCAAACAAAGCTCCTCATTAGCACTCTTCAAGAAAAATCTTGATGATTGGATGGGAGATAGGAAATTCACCCTGGGGATCACTTCTGTGGCTCTGCTCGACAGTGGCACAGGAAAATAATTTTCTTGGGTGGCGAAAGCCAGGGTACCTTTGGCTAGGCTTATATAGGCCCTAGGGCCAATAGCCTAGTACCTACCTATGAACCTATTATAGAGCCCCTGACTCTCACAAGTTTCTTTACAAAAACCCTTCTGCTGATCCAGAAACTATTTCCCAGGGTCCAAAAGGGGTTAAGGCTTCCATTGCAAAAAATCCAGTACCATCTGACAGAGATTCCAGAGCTTTGGATAGAAGGGGGAAGAAAGTATACACTTCTGCAACTTTAGCAGTAAGAGCTTTAAATTGCCAGTTTCACATGCTTAAGTACCAACAATATTTAATGGTTCAGTTAAAACAGAAAATGCTTGCAAATTCAGATGCTCCTGATTGTAAAGAAATGCAGGATTTATTGCATGCAGTTGAACAGGTGGGAAAACATACTCTGCAATATGGTTTTGATTCTTTAGAGGCCTCTTGTAGAGCCGCAGTTATAGGTTCTGTGATTCGAAGACATGCTTGGTTAAAAGAACAGAGTTTACCTGATCATGTTAAGGCAAAATTATTGGATGCTCCTTTACAGCATGATACCTTGTTTGGTGTTAAGGCAGAAGAGGTGCTAAAGAAAATGGAGGATAAAGCTAAATCTATGCACCTCGGTTTAGCAGAATTTGGCCAACAAAGAATTGATCCTTTCCAGTGTCAGACAGGCCACAAAGAGGCAGATACAGACGCCAAAGAGGCAGATCTCAACCCCAAGGCCCAAACAGACAATGACAGTGTGGCACCTTAACCCCAAAAGGGGGCGAGGACAAGTCTCAACCTTACAGGAAACAGTCACAATGACTTTCCCCTTCGTACGCCAAGCACGTCCCTTTTGGAAGCCCCCTGGGGGGGAAAACTAGCACTTTTTTCTCAAAACTGGCAAACAATCACCCAAGACAAATGGGTTCTGAATATTGTGTCTCAAGGTTACAGGTTCCACTTTTATACTTTACCAAGGCTAAGGAATTCCAGACTTGCCACAAAATCAATGGGCAGAGGCACAAAACAAATTTCAGCCCTCATGGACATGAGAGCTATTCAAAAAGTACCACAAGAGGAACAATGATTTTACTCAAGACTCTTCATGGTCCCCAGAAGGGACAAGGCCTGGAGGCCCATACTAGACCTTTCAATTCTGAATACTTACCTGGATATTCCAAAATTCAAAATGTTGACATTACAGCAGCTTCTACCCATGCTGGGCAACAAGGCTTGGCTTGTTACTCTGGACCTCAAAGAGGCATACGTGCATGTCCCTATCAGACAAAATTGAAGAAGATACCTCAGATTCAAAGCTGGTACAATGCACTACCGATTCTCTGCACTGCCCTTTGGCTTAGCTACTGCGCCCAGGGTATTCGCAGAGTGCCTGGTACCAGTAATTGCATTTTGCAGACAAAAAGGAATTCAAATATATCCATACCTGGACGACTGCCTCATTCAAGCAGAGACAAAGGACATTCTTCTACAGCATCTGGCGTTTGTAAAAAGGTTTCTAATTTCTCTAGGGTACACAGTAAATGAAAAGAAGTCAAAACTAGTGCCCTCGCAACAGATTATATTCGTGGGTGCCAGCTTAAATACAACGGCCCAGATGGCTTACCTTACGCCAGACAAACAAGTTCAACTAACTCAATATTTTCAATTACTGGCAAAAAGTCCCATCTCCCTGCAAGAAAAATTCTGCAGGCCCTGGGATTCATGGCATCCTGCATACTACTAATATCATATGCCAGACTGCATATGAGGAAATTACAATGGTACCTAAAAAGTGTTTGGACTCAACACTCTCACAGTTTAGAAGCGGTACCAATGATTTCCTGCCTACAACAGGAGTTTCAATGGTGGGCACAAGCATGTCACCTAAACAAGGGTCAGCCTTTTACCCAACCCACAGCCAGGCAAACTCTAACAACAGATGCTTCGGATTACGCCTGGGGAGCACACATGGCAGGAAAATGCATTCAGGGCAAGTAGACCACAGACCAGATGCATCATCACATCAATCAAAGAGATGTTGGCTGTTCAAAATGCCCTAACAGCTTTCAAGGACCTTCTGCATCCAGGACAATTATTACTAAAGACAGACAACACCACAGTAATGTGGTACATAAACAAGCAAGGGGGCACTCATTCTTATTCCCTTTAGAGGCAAGCCATGACCTTGTGGAACACAGCTCTATCGTATCAAGTTCACCTGCAAGCACAATTCCTGCCAGGAAAGAAAAATATTCTGGCAGATGATCTAAGCAGAAATATCATGGACCCTCACGAATGGAAATTAAATCCACAAATCTTCAGCATGGTAACACAAAAATGGGGATGCCCAGACATAGATCTTTTTGCATCCCCACTGAATTGCCAACTACAAAAATTCTGCACAAGGACTTATCACAAACAAGCATGGAAAGTGGATGCTCTTTTGTTCAGCTGGAAAAACCTAAAAGTTTATGCCTTCCCGCCACTGCCTCTCCTTTCAAAGGTACTCCTAAAAGCCAGACAAGAAAAACCACAGATGATCCTGATTGCTCCAGACTAGCCACGCCAGCACTGGCACCCTATCTTAAGGAACTTGGCTCAAGGCCCACCATGGATTTTGCCTCAAATTCCACACCTTCTGACTCAACAAAACAATCAGATCCTGCACGGTCAGCTCAAAACCCAAAACCTGGCTGCATGGCAGATACATTAGTCAAACAGGCAACACCTCTCTCTAAAGCTGTTATGGATGTCATTTTGGAGGCCAGGAGGCCTAGCACCAGGAAAGCTTACTCAGAAAAATGGAAGAGATTCTGCGCCTGGAACAAGGCTCAAAGCCTAGACCCTCTTGTTCCAAACATTCCTCAGATTTTACAATACTTAACTGAGATGCTGGACAGAGGCCTATCCTTCTCATCAATTAAGATCCACGCCTCTGCCATTTCAGCACATTACAACACGGATCCTCCTTTATTCTCTCATCCCTTGCTAAAGCAGTACCTCAGAGGGGCTAAAAACATAAGACCGCCCCAGATAGCACCAACACCAACTTGGGACCTCAATTTCGTTTTTGGAAAAACTGACCCTACCACCTTTTGAGCCAGCCAATACAGCCAATCTAAAATTTTTATCATGGAAAATAGCTCTGCTCCTGGCAGTAACTTCAGCACGAAGAGTCTCAGAGCTACAGGCATTAATGGCAGTGGAACCTTTTATAATTTTTCATCAGGACAGGGTTTCTTTAAGGACAAACCCTACCTTTCTGCCAAAGGTGATATCTAGTGTGGCTCTTAACCAAACCATCCATTTGCCAACTTTTTATCCAAACCCCCAGAATAAAGGGGAGAGACTTCTGCATTCTTTGGACATACACAGGCAGCTACGCTTCTACTTGGACAAAACAAAAGCTTTCAGGAAAACTGAGCAACTGTTTGTAGCATTTGCTGCAGGGTCACAGGGCAAGGCTATCTCAAAGCAGACTATATCCAAATGGATAGGACACTGTATTCGTTACTGCTACACACAGCATGGAATTTTTTATGCAATCAAAATTTGACTATATACTTTTTTAAATGGGAGGATGGAGGAAATTTTTGTTTGGTTGTGCGTTGAGTACAAGGGTATTTAAACTGCATACAGCTTTGGATAAACCAGTTCTGATAAAGTCCAGGTTGCTGGATGAAAGCACTTAACTGAATTGTGTGTCTACAATAAACAATTGGATCTACATCATGGTGCATTATTGCAAAGGGTTACTGCCAAGCCAGGCAAGAAGGTGTTTTATTGTTTTGTAGTTGTTTTTGGCGCCTTCTACACATTTCATTGGAGTAAATAATTTACAGCTATTGCCTTTGTTTTAGCTTCTTTCATTTTGTATCCCAAAAAGATTTGAAACTGTCTCAAAATGTTCCACAACACTGTAATGTCCTTTTCTGGTTTTATCTGGTATAAAATATCTGCAAATAGAGCCAGCTTTTCTTGACTACCATACCAATGATGTCCTTGAATTTCTGAGTCCCTTATTTTCTTTACCAGTGGTACTAAATGTAATGCAAATAACAAAGGGAAAAGAGGATACCCCTGCCTGGTTCCTCTGCTCAAGCAAAGATTATCAGGGAGGACCCCACCCACTTTAATTTTCATATTTGATCCCTCATATATCCTCCTAATCAACCTTATAATTTTATCAGTGAATGCAAATGCTTTCATTGCACTGCTTGTAAAGCCCCAGCTTACTCTGTCAAGTGCTTTCTGTGCATCAAGACCCACCAACAACAATGATATTTTCTTACATTCTACTTCCCTGTGGATCATCAATTGAAAGCTGTTCTGTTAATGTTGCCAAATCTTTGCCACCCCACCAAAACCAGATTGATCCGTATCTATCAATTTTGGCATCACTTTTGCCATTCTTTTAGCCATTATAGACATAAACAATTTATGATCATGGTTTAGTATTGAAATGGGACTGTATGAAGCTGGATCTGATGGATCTTTACCCTCTTTAGGTATTACAGCAAAGGAACCATTTTCTTCCAGGATGTTGGTGCTTCCCCTCCTCTTAAAATAGTGTTAAATGATAAAGAACCGGAAGTTTTTTTTTTTCCTTTCTAGCTTCCAAACTTCCACAGAAATACCATCTACTCCTAGGGACTTCACTGTAGGTTGGTTATACAGCACCATTTTTATCTCATCTCCTCCTGTCCTGTTACTAATTGAGCCTAATCTGCCTTTAACCTTGGCATACATAATTCTTCCGTAAACATTTCCATTTGGACCTTGTCTTGATTTCCATATTTCTCTGCTTTATACAGACTCTCATAGAATTTCTTGACTATTTCTAATACTTCTACAGGATCTCTTGCTACCTTCCTATGCTTGATGACAGCCCTTTCTACTTTCTGTTGTCAGAGTCATTGTGCTCATCAAAAATCATTTGCTTAATAGTAGTCTTTCTAAACTCATGCACATTATCAAGGTAATCCTTTATCTTCTGTTTAGCATTCTGCGGCTGCTCCTCTTCTCGTTCTGTGAGATTCCCCCTATTCGCAATACTTTAACATTTATCAGTCCCTCTAAATAATTTTTATTACTGCTTAAGCATATCTCCCCTTCTTTTATTTCCACCCTATTTTTAAACTCCACTTTAATTTTATTCCACTCCCTAGCTATATTTTCAGAAGGAATTTCCATCTTCTTTAATAGCTCCTGAATAATTTCTGGTACCCATTACTTAAGTTCTCTCTCTCTCTACAACATATAGGTGGGAATGAGCCAGTGTTTCATTTTTATTTAATTACCCTGTTTTTTTTTTAGGTATTATTGGCCCATGATCTGAAATATTTACTGGGTCTGTATCAAGACCTTCAATTAAATGCACATGCTCATATGAAATGCAGATTCAATCTAGTTTAGCCCAGTTTTTGTATCTTGAAGAAAAATATGTAAATTCACACCAAACTCTTGTACTAAATTCACATATTCCATGCAAAATATTTTTATAAATTTCTTCAGAAGCCTACCCTCCTTTGTTATGCTTTCCCCTCTTCCCCCAACACATCTTCATTACTGCAAATCAAATTCCATCCCCCTCCTGTAAGTAATGATCCTTGTTGAAAGCTGATTATTTCTTTCAGCATTTTCTTAAGCTCCATTATAGTAGTTTTAGGTAGAATATAAAAACATGCCTATGTAGTCTTCCTCCCTTGAGAGTAGCCCCTTAGAAATTACTTTTTATCCTCCTCTATCAGTGTGGAGCTCCTCTTACAAGTAATATAAGTACTCTCCTTTTCCTTTGTCCCAGGTATTCCTTGAGTAACCATCCTGAAAACCTTTCTTTATCAAATTCACATGTTCATTTCTTTCCAATTGTGTTTCCTGTAGCATAGCTAATCTAGTTCACTACTCTTTATTTTTTGTAATTATCTCTGAGACCATTGACATTTAATTCATTACATACAAGTGACGCCTCAAGGTGCATCTGTAAGCGACACCTCCAGGTGCATCTGCAGTTAACTCCTACTGTTGCCTCTAGGCGTCGAATATTGCTTGTTCATATTTACATCAATAATTCCAAAACCATGCTATGTACATGGTTTTAAAATATTTCATCTTAATCTTAAACAATGGCAAACTCAAATGCATTAATAGTTGACCTCTGTGTAGTGCAGGTAAAAATATATTAACTGTTTTCATGATATTAATTTATATATATATATATATATATATATATATATATATATATATATATATGTATGTATATATGTATGTATGTATATATATATATATATATATATATATATATATATATATATATATACATACATTTTTCACATTTTTCTGTCTCAACAACCAAGTAATGCAGACAGAACTCCTTAGCCTCATATGAAAGCTCTCAGATGAATAAAATGCTGCTGTAAAATGTGTGTAAATTGAGTGGTTGCTGAGATATTGAAGTTGTTTACAAAATATTACAAACAATAGTTACTGAGTTTGCTGTGAATTATGAAATTCAGTTTAAGACCTACAACTTAAAGAATACTACCACTATAAAAATAGTTTATGCTGAAGGGTTTGCCATTTATATTTATTTCATAACCCTTATCGTTCCAGAGATATGAACATTTCTTTGAAATGTGAGGGCATAATTTAATTCCATCAAAAGACTGAGGCTCTGCCCATTGGAAGTTACAGTGGAAACTTCCTGAGCTCCATTGGAATGAATGAGTTAAAGACATTACAGAATGCATCATTGTATTAAAAAGCTATTATTCCCACCTTGTATGTATAACAGTTTTTTTTTGTTAAATGTCTAGTTCCAGCTTCTTTTGTGTTCCATGCATACACTGTTTGTCTGTCACATCTTACAAAACTTTTTCTTTTCTTGAAAGCCTTCAAAAAAAAACAAAAACAAAAAAAAAACAAAAGCAATACCCACATAAAACCTTTTAACTTAATACTAACACACAAAACTATGTATTCTTCAAATATTGAAGTTTTACTCTCCTGGTGGTGCTGTGGTAGCATTGTCGCCTCACAGTAAGACGTTGTCCTGTTCAATTCTCAGCTAAAGCGTCTTGTGTGTGGAGACATGCATGAATGGGCGTACCTTCGTTGAAGGTTGTGCGTCAGGCCTGGCAAGTCGGTAAGTACAAATCTACTGCCAATCATTAGCAGACCGGAGTTCTGCTGTGGCGACCCCTAACTGGGAAAAGCCGAAAGATACAATTCTCCTAATAGGAACAAATGTCCTAAACTGATAGCCACACTCTATGACTTGAGTTAACCTGAAAGAAAGGTTATCCATGCTAAGATGCATGGTGCAGCCTGTGCTTCTACTAAGTGTTGTCTGGTTTTGTCTTATCTTTGTAGCTCTCCCAGCTGGGAAAACACCTGAATGTTTTCAGAGAACATCTCCTGGCTAATTTCTCTCTTTTTTTAACCAGTTCCTCTTTATGAGATTGTCTCCATGGAGACATGAGCACCAGATACAGAACTGCTACTAAGCATAGTTATTTGCTAGAAAAAGCTTATAGTATTCAGTATTTTTCATTTCCTTGCTTTCTCTTAAAACATTTTACTAGATCAAGCTAAGGGCCTTAATCCAGTCATTCCCCCATGTAAGAATGAGAAAAAACACATTCATTTTTCTTTTGTCATGCGCTTTTAACCAGACGTTTTCCTTTTTTTTTTTTTTTTTTTTTTTTACATTGCAGTGTCTACAAAAACTGGACAAGGAGAAAAAGAGAAGGGAGAAAGAAAGAAAAAAACAGGAACACATGTTTACAATAGTGTCCCCATCACACTTAAAAACAACCGAGAAAGCTTTATAGCATGGAAAGGAAATCATACACTACAAAAATAGTACTATTAAGAAAAAAAATTGTTTTACGTACAGTTAACTTTCTGCCTACTTTTCAACTCCCCTAAGTATTTTTCTGAACATTAATGACATGAAGTAGGGCATATACTCTATAGAGTACCCCATAAGTCCAACAAAATCCAAAAAAGTCTAATATTTCCAGATTTTCTTGTTCTATTATATTTCACATATATAATTATTGCTTTGTAATCCCACATCTGTCAATTTCCAAGTGACTGGTTGTATTCCTGTTCGTCTCCATCTCCTAAATCATCTCTCTGCTTCATTTCCAATGTACTCTCAATTCTTTTAGTCGATCTTTCTGTGGTCTTTATTAACAGAAGAACAAGAAACAGAATCTTCTGTTTCACAGCTCACTTTTTGTTAGGCAAACTTTTATATTTCCTCCTTAGCATGGACTTCATAAAAAAATTATTTTGTCCCTCTAGGGAAGAATATTTTGAAGATAGCTGGGTACAGCAGCTTGAATCTCATGTCTGCTTCTTGACATTCCCTGAATAGTGGAATACATTTACTCTTCTTCTGCCTGGTGTTCAACGAGTAATCATTCTCCACATTGCCCTTCTGTCTCCCACTTTTAGTACTTTGTCCTTCTGCCACAGTTTTGTCAGAATCAACTACTTCTGCTAGTAGGATTGCATCTTTACTAGTAAAGGTCTAGGTTGCGTTCTCATAGCCAGGTTTGGACCATACACATGATGTGCCCTTTCAATTAACAACTCCTTCTGTGGAATACTAGTCCATTTGCTTATTTGTGCTTTCATAAAATTAATAGTCTACTCCTTCAAGCTTCTCTGTTACAACTGAAAATCTCAAGTTTTTCCTACGTGCTCTAACCTCTAATTCTATTATTTTTTGAAACATCTTTTCTTGAGCAGTCTCCTATTCAGCCAGCCTTTTCTTCATTTCGACCTCTGATGTTTTCAGTTTTTTATCACCTCATCTGAATATCTGTTTAAAGCTTCTTCCATTTTTCCCAGCCTTTTGTTATTTGAGTTGATATATTCCATCAGTGTTTTGTTTATTTTAAACAGGTCTGTGTGCAGCTGTCCTTATGCTTTCCTGTAGGTTACTGGAAGCCGTGTTTAAAGCTTGCACTGCTTTTTGCTGAACAGCTGCAGTACTTTTTCCAGTCAAGTGCTTTTTCCTCACCTTTTGTAGTTGATTTTCCTTCAGGTCCTCTATTTCTTTTTTTCTTGGAATCAAGGCAGTGCACTTACTAGCCAGTTACTGAAATTTACCCAGAAACACGAAAGTCTACAAAAGCCTTAGAAAAGTTGCAAACAATTTCTTAAGTGTGCTTGTCAGTTGTTGGCACATTATACAGCAAGTACATAACTATGCATCACTTGGTTCCTTAGCAGAGTTACATAAGCTCATGTGCCTGAGGTGGTGTTGCTAACCAGTTAGCTTTGAAACTCTGCAACTGATCATTCTTGTAGCAGTGTGCTTCAGATTATATACTTGGATTTTTTTTCTAGAAAAATTTGTATTTCTAGATGCATGACTTTAGCATCAAATGACATATGTCCCTTCCCCTAATATTTACATACATGGCACATATATACTGTGTTTGTTTGTGTGTGCGTAAGTGTACATATACACACACACACACACACACATATATATATATATATATATATATATGTGTGTGTGTGTGTGTGTAATTGTATGTATATATATATATATATATATATATATATATATATATACATACATACACACACACACACACACACACACACACACACACACACACACACACATATATATATATATATACACACACACACACACACACACACACACACACACACACATGTACACACACACATATATATATACACACACACACATATATATATATATATATATATATATATATATATATATATATATATATATGTATATATGTGTGTGTGTGTGTACATATATGGTCCAAAAAATTAAATTAACACATTTCATTTGTCCAAAAAGCTAATTTAATTCCTTTATATAAAAATGAAAAACACACATTTTACTGAAAACAAAGAACGTTTAAGGGTCACCCCAGCTCATAGATTTTTAAATCTGCCACTAAGTTTAACAATATGTTGTAATTCTAGCGCACTTGACAAATATTCAGTGGTGTATGACATGGGAGTCGCCTTTGATGCAGAAGGAAACTTCTTCAGTGGCTTGCCACCAACTGAAGAACAAATTGTTTCTGTTATTCCTCTTTTGTCAAGGTACCATTGAATTTTTCAATGAGGCTTATCCCTCATTCTACTGCATCATTAACAACAGTCAGTTTGGATGCCAGGTTACAAAGTTCCTTGAAAACTGGATCATCAGTATACTCTGTGGGATGTTTCTTCAGGAATATTTTTGTTTTTGTTGTTTTTTTTCATTCTATCACCTTCTCGTTGACTAGTTCTGTGTTTTTTTTTAGGGACAAGTACTCTTTATGTAGTTTCTTCAACTTCCTAAAGCAAGAGTCTATGCGTTGTGTTAGTATTATAGTTTGATCCCATACAGCTGTTGCTGACTCACACACCAACTTATAGCATACGGTAAAGGTTTTCTTACTTTGTAACGATGAAAATTGACCAGTCGAAGAACATCCAGTTCACGTAACAGTCTTGCAGCTGACAGGTGACAGACTTCCCAAGGGGACAGTGTTTGGGTTCAGATTGCAAATTAGATGACGCCATACAAGTTAATTATGCTTAATCACCTACATACACAACACACAAGCAAACAGTGCATGCTGGGACGACCTCTAAATATAGTCTAGCCAAGCTGAAATTTGACAGGTGAGTAAGACATACCAAGTGGACAAAAATAAGCCTTGTGCAGACAAGATTTGACAAGGCTGATTTTTTTTTTTTTTTTGCATACTATTGACCAAGTTTGCACCTATATGTGTGTGTGTGTGTGTGTGGGCACAGATTAACATTGGACATCCTCAATAATGCATAAGCTGTGATGGATAAGTGGAACTGTCAAGATGTTCATGTTTCACTGTTGTAGTCATTACATTTGGGGTTATCTGCTGGTTAAAGCATGCAACCGATGCCATTACATCAGTCTTTCTTGCCGTGTGGTGCCCGAAACAGAAGCAGTTCACAAGTGCCAGTCAGTCAACTCCTGAAATTTTCATTTTCGAGTTTCAGAACCGAAGTCTTCAAAAAAGCTAAGTACCCCGTTGGGGATCCTTTTTCTTGCTCTAAACCGATGTCAGTAAAAGTTAACAATTGTATTACTTGTGGAAAGCAAATACTTCATAAAGATTTTCATTTGTACTGCATTCCTTGCTCAGGCCCAGACCACGATGTTCCTCGCTGTCAGATGTTAAGTTGTCTATCTCGCCTTCATTCTTGCTGGATGGGTTCGGAGCCGACCTCGGCTCCGACTCGGCCACTCTAAAAGCTCGAGAGTTGGTTCCACCAGCTCGAGGCTCCCCTTATATCCCACAATGCTAGGCGGTATTACCTCAGATCTCGTTTGCCGCTACAGCGATCGAGGTGTATGGTTTCTACCGGCTTCAGGTCAGTTGTTATAGATTAATCTATAGTTAAATTAAACCCCTTTAGTTTAGTTTTTTATAGTTAATTCCCTTAACTTAGTGGATTTTGACCCTTTCCTCCCTGTTTTTCCACCCCTTTTTCCACAAGAACTTATTAGTTCTTCTTTCAGGCCTTCGGGCCCTTCCATCCCCTTAGTGGAGTGTATGTGTTTTTTTTTAGGGATCTAAAAAGAACTATCCCTTTTTTTAGTTAACCTTGTGGACAGTGTAATCGGTGTGTTTGTCTGTGTGTGTGGTTACACTTTCCTTTGAAAATGTCTAAGGAGTCAAAGGTCTCAGGCTTCAAGAAGTGTGACTCGTGCTGTCAGAAAATGTCTCTGACAGACGGTCACACTTCTTGTGTATACTGCCTGGGACCTTTACACCTGCAGGACTCTTGTGCTGTATGCCATGGCTTCAGCCCTAGAGTCCTGCAGGAAAGAAAAAACAAACTTATTTTAAGAGGTTTGCTTAAGCCTGAGGGTTCCCCTTCTGCTACTTCGGGCAAACCCTCTAAGGCTTCTAGGTCCTCGACTCCAGCTTCTGAGTCGAGGCCTAAGGCTTCGAAACCTACTGCTACATCGGCTCCGGCTGGAGCCGATGAGACTCGGACTGCAGTTTCTGTGGTTCCCTCGGCTCCGGCTGGAGCCGAGGCATTGGAAATTCCTGGGTCGGCTCCGATCAGACCATCGGAACCGACATCTAGAAAGAGGTCTAGGTCACCATCCCTTGGCTCCGTTCATTCGGCTCCAGCGTCTCCCTTGCTGTCTGAATGGAGCCATAGATCTCACTCCTCTAGATCATCGAGGCTTTCGGATCATGGCCTTCAGAGGGTAGTGAGTCGACTTCTTAAGTCCGAGGCACTGGCCCAAATGCTTCAGAGCCCGACTCATCAGTCGATGCTTGACCCTATCCCTCAAAATGTTCCTCCTCCGACTCCTTTGAGCTCGGAGCCGGGGCATTTCGGAACCGAGACTGTGGTAACGTCGGAACCGATACAATTGTCTTCGGTTCCGTCGTCGGCTCCGATTTCTTCCTTGGAAGAATCTCGGCGCCGGACTTCCCTCGTCGGCTCCGAGGGGGTGAGTGGCATCAGACCCTTGTCCGACCCCACTCTCCCTCTCGGTGCTTCGGCGCTGGTCAGTTCGGCACCGACATCGGCCTCGGAGCCATCACTGTCGGTGCCGAGGGGGGTTCTCAGCTTTTCAGAGCGGGTACCTCTGGCTCTGCCTGACAGGGGTGCGTTCGAGGTCATGCGGAGTGTGTTGGAACCTGGTTCAACTCCACAGTCGGCTCCGTCCACCCCTCCCTCTTCGGTGCCTCAGGTTATGTCTACTCACTCCCTCATCCCAGACCGCAGAGAGCCAGCTCCTCAAGAATCCCCTGTGGGGATCTCATCCTCTTCCGAGGCGTCTCCTGAATTGGCAGGGGAGCCTCCTAGGAAGAGAAAGTGTAAGAGGAAGCACATTGACTCACCTGAGTCTGTCACCTCTGACACAGATTTAGAGGATTCCGAGGGTTCCCCCCGTTCCCCTTCTGAAGATGTCTCCTTTGCAGACATTCTAGAGATCCTGAAACAGAGGGGAAATTGGCCAGCCCTTAACCCTTCGGAGGATGAATCTGTGTATCTTGAGGCGTTTGGCTCTCGCCCTTCCACCTCCTGGGTGTCCCCCCCCCCTTTTGACCCCCTCATGCAGGTGGTAGCAAAAAAGGCTTGGACGGCTCCTGACTCAGTGGACCCCACCCCCAGGAGACCTTCAAAGTTTATCACAGCACCAGCGGATAAGCAATTTCTGACCAAGGGAGTTTCTGTGGATGCTATGGTGGTAGCTGCTGCCACTAAGAAGCAACTAGTTGATCCTTCGGTGCCTGTCCATCCTCCTAACAAGGAATCTAGGTCTATGGACAGGTACGGGAAGCGGATGTTTTCGTCAGCGACCTTTGCTATGCGTTCGCTGAACTACCTATGCCATTTCACTCGTCTTCAAAGAGACTTGATCAAAGAAGCGAGTGAGATGTTGAAGGACCCTACAGCTGCAGGTTTTCAGGACAGGATGAACACTCAGCTGGCTACCCTAAATTCTATAGCTAACTCCTCCATGCGCCTCCTTTCATATGCGGTGGATGGAGCAAGCAGAGCCGCAGGGACAGGTGTCGCCTTACGCCGGCATGCCTGGATGCGGCTATGCAATTTTGCGGACCCCTTTAAAACGTCTTTCACTAATTCCCCGTTTGATGGATCATCTCTCTTTGGTCCTCAAGTGAAAGAAACCTTGACGAGGTGCGAGACGGATGGCAAAACTCTTTCTGCCATCGGAGTCCGTTTTTCTACTCCTTCTAGGCCTTACCCCAAAGGCCAGAAAAGTGGGAAAATGTGGTTCATAAACAATCTCAAGGGACTTTGCCTGACGACAGAGTCGGTTCCCTCCAGAGGCAGAGGGGAAACAATAATGGTAGACGCCCTAGAGGCAGGGGTCCGCAGAACCAGGGCAATCGAGAAACCTTTTCCAATAAGCCCTTCCAGCATCCCTGAGGTGTTGCCCGACTGTCCACCTTCGAGGCAGTCGGGGAAGATTGTCACTGTACCCAGAAGCCTGGCGATCCCTAACTCAAGACAAGTGGGTACAGTCCATCATTTCGAAGGCTATTCCATTCCGTTCTTTCGTATTCCAAATCAATCAAAAATCCCTTCCAGATGTTCCACCGCTCAAAGGGATCAAGCAGCGTTGGAAATATCAAAGTTGCTTGCAAAAGAGCCATTCAGCCAGTGCCAGCAGACCAGCAAGGATCCGGAATCTACTCCAAATTCTTTTTGGTTCCAAAGAAAACAGGGGACTGGA
Source organism: Protopterus annectens (assembly GCF_019279795.1). Classification (NCBI taxonomy): domain Eukaryota; kingdom Metazoa; phylum Chordata; order Ceratodontiformes; family Protopteridae; genus Protopterus; species Protopterus annectens. The sequence goes on along the minus strand of NC_056741.1, from coordinate 1,978,085,391 downwards.
GACCCATTTTGGATCTCAGTATCTTGAACAAGTCGGTCAAGAAAACAAGATTTCGGATGGTCACGCTACAATCCATCCTACCCCTATTGGGAAAGGAAAACTGGATGTGCTCTATAGACCTCCAGGATGCGTGCTATCATATAAAAATGAACAGACGCTCCAGGAGATTCCTCCGCTTCCGGCTGGGAACCAGTCACTTTCAATTCAGAGCCCTGCCCTTTGGTCTCACCACTGCCCCCCGGATGTTTACAAAATGCATGGCAGTGGTAGCTTCTCACCTGAGACGCCAAGGATTCCAGGTGTTTCCATATTTGGACGACTGGCTCCTCACAGCTCCTACCAAGCATCTTCTTCTAAAGGCCAGAGACTACACCTTTCGCATTTGTCAAAAGTTAGGCATCTCAATAAATTGCGAAAAGTCTGTTTTGTCGCCTTGTCGTGCTATTACCTTCATAGGCGCAAATCTAGACACAGTCAACATGTCTGCGAGACTAACAGACCAAAGAATAGCAGACATACGCAAACTGGTCTCCCTTCTCTACCACAGCAACAGAGTCAAAGCCAGATTAGTTCTGAAAGTACTGGGGATTATGGCGGCTGCTATCCCTCTACTTCTATTAGCCAGATTCCACATGAGAATCCTTCAATGGATGCTCTTCACACAATGGTCGTACCAGCAACTTCCGATGTCCCACACCATTATGATTACGCAAGCATGCAAGAATCATCTTCTTTGGTGGATGTCTTCCCCCCAGCTCTTCCTGGGAAGACCCTTGTTCCTTCCCCTCCGGTTGCTACTCTGACAACGGACGCCTCCCTGATCGGGTGGGGGGGGGCATTATCAGGGCAGAACAGTCCAGGGCATATGGCAACCAGACGAACGCCACTTGCATATAAATGTTCTAGAGATGAGAGCAGTGCTTTTAGCGTTGCAAGCCCTTCAAGACTCTCTTCCCTTGGGAACGATAGCAATCCAGACGGACAACATGTCTGTAGTGTGGTATATCAACAAACAAGGCGGAACCAGGTCCTACCCCCTATGTCGAGAAGCACTCAGACTGTGGCAATGGGCGATTTCTTCTCAGCGGTTTCTGATAGCAACGCACATCCCCGGGAAGTCCAATCTAATCGCGGACAAGTTGAGCAGAACTATCCTCATGCCTCACGAGTGGTCTCTGAAAGATTCTATTTTGGAGAAAATTTTTCTCAAGTGGGGTCAGCCTTGCTGCGACCTTTTTGCTACTCCCCAAAACAGCAAGTGCAGAGATTATTTCACCCTATTCCTGTTACCAGGCCCGCCCAGCAGAGACGCTCTAATCCAAGTTTGGCCCCGGGGACTTCTGTATGCATTTCCTCCCTTCCCACTAATTTCTCAAGTGATACAGAAAGCTATCGCTCAGAAGGCCTCGTTGATCCTCATTGCTCCTTACTGGCCTCGACAGGTTTGGTTCCCCTTTCTACATCAATTTCTGTTGTAGCAACCTTGGCATCTGGACCTAGTTCCAGATCTTTTGATCCATCAATCGGGTCAGTTACAACCCTCCCTCCCCTCTCTGAACCTCACTGCTTGGTTCCTCCAATTCCAACCTTAGCCAGGCTTCCTCAAATATCTCACTCTGTTCGAGATATTTTGATAGCTTCCCATAAATCTTCCACTCGGAAGATTTATCTTAGTAAATGGAAACGTTTCGCCTATTGGGCTCAAGGAAGGGTCATAGATCCTTTCACTGCTTCCATCCATATAGTCCTTGACTTTCTAGCTGAACTCTTCCATGCAGGTTCATCTCCTTCTACTCTTAAAGTTCAATTGGCAGCTATATCTAACTTTCATGTGGGCACCTCAGATTCTGCCATCATGTCTCACAAGCTTTGCAAAGCTTTCTTGAAGGGAGTTTTTCTTCTTAGACCTCCTATAAGAAATCCTCCTCCCTCTTGGGACCTTAATTTAATTCTCACATCTTTAATTCTTCCCCCTTTTGAACCTGCAGCCTCCTGTTCAATGAAATTGCTATCCTGGAAGACTCTCTTTCTGGTAGCCATTACTTCAGCTAGAAGGGTCTCAGAGCTTCATGCACTCAGCAGTCGACCACCTTATCTTTTGTTTCATAAGGATAGGGTATCCTTACGGACCAATCCATCCTTTTTACCTAAAGTAGCCTCTGCAACAAATCGGAATCAAAACATTGACCTCCCAGTGTTTTTTCCTAATTTTTCTAACAGGTCTGAACAAAAATTGCATTGGCTAGATGTTCATCGTCAGTTAAGGTATTATTTGGATAGGACCAAACAGATCAGAAAAACTGACCAGTTGTTTGTCTCTTATGCAGAAGGCAGAAAGGGACTTTCAGTTTCGAAGGTATCGCTCTCCAGATGGCTAACTTCTCTGATTTCCTTTGTTTATGAAATTAGACACCAAAAGCTGCCTAACAAACCTAAGGCCCACTCCACCAGAGCTTTGGCTACTTCTATAGCCTTCCAAGACAGGCTGCCTATTGACACCAGTTGTGCAGCGGCTACTTGGGCTACTCCTCACACTTTCATTTCTCATTATAAGTTGGATTTAGCTTCTAGACATAGAGCTAACTTTGGTTCCACTGTTCTCAAGAGTCTGTTCCGATAGGCCACCCGGGACAAGGTGCTAGGGACGCGGTCCCATCCAGCAAGAATGAAGGCGAGATAGACAACTTAACATATAGAGGTTATGTTCTTACCGTAACGTTCCATGTTAGTTGTCTTCTTCTCGCCTTCTTTCTTGCGTCCCACCCTCCTTCCCCCTAGCCTGGACAGACCTAGAGGAGTTTGATTGTGACCTCTCTTTCTACCACCTCTATTGTATATAGGTATATGCTATTCTGTGCATATATTCCTTCATCAGGTTTTCAGGTCACCTTTTTCCTATCCTTTTATAGAGGTGGGTTTCCCGTTTCCAGTGGTTCTGGAGTTATTATTGGCTGGGCCTAGCTTACAAACGAGATCTGAGGTAATACCGCCTAGCATTGTGGGATATAAGGGGAGCCTCGAGCCGGTGGAACCAACTCTCGAGCTTTTAGAGTGGCCGAGTCGGAGCCGAGGTCGGCTCCGAACCCATCCAGCAAAAAAGAAGGCGAGAAGAAGACAACTAACATGGAACATTATGGTAAGAACATAACTTCTATTTTTGTGCCTTATTCGATCCTCGAACGATTCACCACCAGTTCATTTTTGCATCAAACTATTTTGGTACTCGGTTTAATTATCCAGAAATGGCTTTGGTAAGCCATCCGACCGCCGACATTCCAAAAAATGTAAAGATAAAGACAGAGACAGGCCGCATAGGTCCAAAGCTGCTGATGACGCTTCCATTAAGCTAGTTGCCAGTTCGCCGGTACTCAGTGAGGCGCTCTCGCAGCCTCTGATACCTGCTACTTCAGATTCGCAGGCCTCTACTGAGACCCATTCGGAGTCCGGTATGCCGCGAGATGTTTCTTCGACTATGGAACCTGCAGATGCCTCTACCTTGGAGGGGTCCGGAGCAGCTGTGCAGGAACTGGCTTATGAGGGTGTATTCAGACCTACTGACTTGCATATCAAACCAACGCCATCTTCTTCTTCAAGGCCTAAAACTCGATCCACGCCTAGAAAACCAACTTCCAAATAGCACAGTGAGGCCCATATGCCTAAAAAACAAATGATAAGAATGGCTGAAGACCTTATTACTCTAATTATGGGAAGCCAGACTTCTCCCTCTAAGAAACCTATAACTGATTTTCCTTCTTATTCTTCTGATCAGGATTCTGAAATTTCTTTTTCTTCTGATGACCAGGATTTGCCTTTATCTACCTATGAGGATTCTGATGCAGAGGACTCCATACTCTCTGCTTCCACTCCAGAAGATTTAGGGAGCATTTCCGCTGGGAAAGCCAGGATTACTCTGACTCCAAAAAGAGGTTTAGGGGAATTCTTACTCCTACCTCAACACAGGCCTTTAGCTATCCCTCCTGTACTGGACATTGTAGATGATGCCTTCTTGGAGTCTAGCCTGGCCTCAGACACTTTATCTCCAGCTCCCAGGAAACCTGACTGGTATTACAGAGTACCTGAGTCTCACAAGTTCCTCTTTAAGAATCCTACTGTGGACCCAAAGACCATTTCACAGAGACCCAAAGGCATTAAGGCTACTACTGCCAAAAACCCTACCGCCTCTGATAGCGATTCCAGGGCCCTGGACAGGTGGGGTAAGAAGGTATACACATCTGCTACTTTGCCCATTAGGGCCTTAAACTGCCAGTTTCATATGTTAAAGTATCAGCAGCATATTATTGGATTACTTAAACAGAAAATGATGTTGATTCCTGACTGTGCTGAAAATAAAGAATTATACGATTTAATGCATTTTTTGCTGAACAAGTTGGTAAACATACTTTGCAATGTGGTTTTGACTCCTTAGAGGCATCTAGCAGGGCTGCTGTCACTGGGTCTGTTCTTAGAAGGCATGCTTGGCTTAAGAAGCAAAGTTTGCCAGATCATGTTAAAGCTAAATTACTGGATGCTCCCTTAAACCAAGACCGCCTTTTTGGCACCAGAACAGAAGAAGTACTTAAAAAGATGGAGGAAAAAGCTAAATCTATGCAAACTTTTAAAGATTTTCTGCAAGTACAGCCTCCCAGATTTAGTAGGCATTGGCCTTCTAAGAATTGGTCCTCTGCTGTCAAAATGACTTAACCTTAAACCTTCAAAGCCCTGCTCAACTGACTGCTCCTTTAGGAGGAAAGATTGCCCTGCATGCAAAAAACTGGGAATTCATTCCCCAAGACAAATGGGGTTTAAATATAGTTTCCCAAGGATACAGATTCCACTTCCACACCTTACCAACCCCAAACGGTTGGCCAGACCTACCCCCAAATCAGTGGGCAGAGGCTCAACAGCAGGTTCTCTCTCTTCTAAGTATCAGGGCTATTCAACCTGTCCCAGCAGAAAAATGGGGACAAGGTTTTTACTCAAGACTTTTCCTGGTACCCAGAAAAGACAACTCCTGGTCTCCTATCCTGGACCTGTCTATCCTAAACACCTTTTTGGTAATCCCAAAATTCAAAATGCTAACTCTTCATCAGCTGCTTCCCATGTTAGGCAAAAATGCCTGGTTGGCAACATTAGACTTAAAGGAAGCCTACCTGCACATCCCAATAAGGGAATCTTGCAGAAAATACCTACACTTCAGAGCAGGCTACATGCACTGTCAGTTCTCTGCACTGCCCTTTGGCTTATCTGCTGCGCTTAGGGTATTCACAAAGTGCCTAGCTCCAGTCATTGCATTTTGCAGGCAAAGAAATATTCAGATATACCCATACCTGGATGATTGTCTAATTCAGGCAAAAAGCCAGGATATACTATTAAACCATCTGGCATTTGTAAAGAAACTGCTAACCTCACTGGGGTACACCATAAACGAAAAGAAATCTCACCTAGTACCCTGCCAACAAATTGTATTCCTGGGAACAAGCTTGAACACAACTTCCCAGATGGCCTACCTCATGCCAGAGAAAGAAGTTTTGTCAGCCTACTTCAAACTACTGGCCACAAAGACCCAGCTATCTGCAAGCCCTGGGGTTCATGGCCTCTTGCATCTTACTAATTCCATATGCAAGACTGCATATGAGGAAACTAAAATGGTATCTAAAAAGCCTATGGTGTCAACATTCTCAGGACCTGGAAACAATGATTCCTATCATTCCTTGTATAAATGCAGAGTTCCTTTGGTGGGCAGAGGCCTGCTACCACAACAAGGGACTGCCATTCACTTTACTCCCTGCTGCATAAACCCTAACAACAGACGCATCAGACTATGTATGGGGGGCTCACTTGACAGGGCAAGTGCATTCAGGGCAAATGGAACCAGAGTCAGATGCACCTGCATATCAATCAAAAAGAAATGTTAGCTGTACAGAATTCTCTGACAGCCTTCAAGGACCACATTCTTATTATTGGTAAAGACAGACAACACCACTGTTATGTGGTACATAAACAAGCAGGGGGGAACTTACTCTTACCCTCTCTGCAGACTAGCCATGGCTCTGTGGAACACAGCCTTGAGCTACCAAGTGCACCTACAAGCTTAATTCCTGCCACACAAGCTAAATTCACTGGCAGACGACCTAAGCAGAAATCTCATGGATCCACGAGTGGGAAATGGAACCAAAGATATTCAACATGTTGAGAAACAAATGGGGGAGCCCAGAGATAGACCTGTTTGCCTCCCCTCAGAACTACCAATTGGACAAATTCTGCACAAGGACTCCCCACAGACAAGCTTGGAAAGTGGATGTCCTGTCCTTCTCCTGGGAAAGCCTCTGTTTGTCTTTCCTCCTCTGCTTCTCCTCTCGAAAGTTCGACTAAAGATCAAACAGGACAAACCAAGGATAATACTCACTGCACCAGACTGGCCACGCCAACACTGGTCTCCCCTCTTACACAGTATGTCACTGCTGGAACCATGGCACTTTCCTCAGACCCCTTCCCTGCAGTCCCAGCAGGAGGGCCAGATTCTGCACCCCAGCTTCAAACCCTGAACCTTGCAGCCTGGCTTATTATCTGAGCTCTCCAATACCATCCCTCAGTAAGCAAGTGCTGAATGTCATCCTGGAGGCAAGGATGCCTAGTACTAGAAAATCCTATGCTGAAAAGTGGAAAAGATACTGTTCCTGGAGCCAAACTCAGGGTACGGCACATCAGTGCCCAGCTTACCGCATATTCTTCAATACTTAACAGAGATGCTTCACAAGGGCCTTTCCTTCTCTTCTATTAAAATTCATGCCTCAGCCATTTCAGCACATTATAGTACTGAGCCTCCCGTCTTCTCTCACCCCCTGCTGAAACAATTCCTCATAGGGGCCAAAATTTTAAGACCACCCAGGAGAGCCCCTACTCCAGCCTGGGACCTTAACTTTGTATTGCTCACTCTACTTTTGAGCTAGCTGCAACTGCAGAGTTGAAATTCCTTTCTTGGAAAACAGCCTTCCTTCCAGCCATCACTTCAGCAAGAAGAGTGTCTGAATTACAGGCCCTCATGGCAGTGGAGCCCTTCATCATCTTCCATGCAGAATGGGTGTCCCTCAGGACCAATCCTTCCTTTATTCCCAAGGTGGTATCCAGTGTGGCCCTCAATCAGTCCATTCATTTGCCAACCTTCTTTTCTAACGCACAGAACAAAGGAGAACGGATTATGCACTCTTTGGATGTGCACAGACAACTTAGATTTTATTTAGACAGGACTAAGCCTCTCAGGAAAACTGAACAGCTGCTAGTTGCCTTTGCTGCAGGGGCAGAGGGGAAGGCCATTTCTAAGTGGATAGCCATTGCATTCATTTCTGCTATAAGCACCATGGAAAACCTACCCCACAGGGGATAAGATCACATTCTACCAGGGCTGCATCTACTTCTACAGCCTTTCTCAGAGGTGTTCCTACCAGGGACATCCTAGAAGCTGTTACCTGGAGTTCTTTACATACCTTCACCAAGCATTACCACTTGCCATTTTTTTCTAAATCCACAGCTGGTTTTGCCACTACAGTCCTGCAGGGCCTAATAGCTGGTCCTAATGCTCTCCAATTGCCCCCTCCCTTCCTTAGCTCTGGGAATCTACCCAAATGTAATGACTGCAACAGTGAAACACAAAGAACATAGTACAGTTGTGTACACTTACCATAAATGTAGATGTTCAAGTGTATTCACTGTTGCAGTCCTGGATGTTCTTCGTGTTACACTGTTGCAGTCATTACATTTGGGTAATCTACTGGCAGGTTGCCCTCAGTCGGCCTGATTAACAAAGTCTTGGGTCCTGCGTCGGTTGCTGTCCCTTCTTCCATGACGTCAGGTTGTCAGGGGTATAAAACATGCAGCCGACGCCATTACATCAGTCTTTCTTGCCACGCGGTGCCCGAAGCAGAAGCAGTTTGCAAGTGCCTGTCGGCCGACTCCAGAAATTTTCGTTTTCGAGTTTCAGATCCGATGTCTTCAACTAAAAAGCTAAGTACCCCGTTGGGGAAACTTTTTCTTGCTCCTTACCGATGTCAGTAAAAGTTAATTGCATTACTTGTGGGAAGCAAGTAGCTCATAAGGATTTCCATTTGTACTGTATTCCTTGCCTAGCCCCTGACCACAACGTACCTTGCTGTGGGTTTTGTGCTTTATTTAATCAATGCAGTATCAAACGTCGGTACATTTTTGCTTCTAAATATCTTGGCTCATGCTTTAATTATCCAGATATGTCGTTGGTTAGCAATCAGACTACTGGAATACCTAAAAAACGCAAAGAAAAATAGACAGGCCGGTGAGGTCCAAAATTGCCGACGATGCTTCTCCTAAGCCAGTCGCCAATTTGCCGGTACTTAGAGAGGCGCTTTCGCAGCCCCTGATACCCGCTATTTGTGATTCGCAGGCCTCTACTGAGACCCATTTGGAGTCCGGTATGCCGCAAGATGCTTCAGTTATGGAATCCGTGGATGTCTCTACCTTGGATGGGTCCGGAGCCACTCTGCAGGCACTGGCTTCTGAGGGTGTTTTCAGGCCTACAGATTTGTATATTAGACCGATGCCATCTTCAAAACTAAGGCCAAAATCTCAATCTGTGCCTAAAAAACTGACGCCTAGACCACACGTGCAGGCTTCTATGCCTAAAAAACAAATGATCAAAATGGCTGAAGATTTAATTACTCTGATTACGGGTAGCCAACACACACACACACACACACACACACACACACACTTCTAAGAGGCCTAGGCAAGATTTTGACTGATTCTTCTGAACCGGATTCTATTTCTTCTGACTCTTCTAATGGACAGGAATTGTCTATTCCTACTTATGAGGACTCTGATGCAGAAGATTCCATTCCTTCTGCTTTTCCCACTAAGGATTTTTCTTTTGGGGAAACTTTACATACCTTAAGGGAACATTTCCACTGGGAAAGTCAGGATTTTTCTGAATCTAAAAAGAGACTTAGGGATTTTCTTCTTCTTCCTCAGCATAGGCCTTTGGCTATACCTCCTTTTCTAGACATTGTTGATGATGTTTTTACAGAATCTAGTCTGGTTCCTGATTCTCTGCCTCCGGCTCCTTGTAAGCCATACAGATACTACAGGGTTCCTGAATCCCGCAAATTCCTTTTCAAAAATCCTGTTGCAACCATTTCTCAGGGTCCCAAGGGCATTAAGGCTTCTACTGCTAAAAATCCTACCCCTTCTGATAGAGATTCCAGGGCGCTGGATAGATGGGGTAAGAAGATTTACACTTCTGCAACCTTGGCAATCAGGGCTTTATACTGTCAATTTCATATGCTAAAATATCAGCAGCATATCATGGGACTACTTAAACAGATAATGATGATGATTTCTGACTGTGGAAAATAAAGATTTACAGGATTTATTGCATTCAGCAGAACAAGTTGGAAAACATACTTTGCAATGTGGTTTTGATTCTTTGGAGGCCTCTTGCAGGGCTGCTGTTACTGGGTCTGTGCTAAGAAGGCATGCTTGGCTCAAAGAGCAAACTCTGCCTGATCATGTTAAAGCAAAATTGTTGGATGTTCCTTTACAACAGGACCGTCTCTTTGGTAATAAGGCTGAAGAAGTTCTAAAAAAGATGGAAGATAAAGCTAAATCTATGCAAACTGTGTAAGATTTCGTAGGCACTGGCCAACTAAGAACTGGTCCCTTCCAGTTCCTTCGAGAGCCACTTAAGCCAAACCCAGATATTCCAAAGGCACCAGGTTTCAGTCCCAAGGGACTTTCAGAACAAAACAATGGGGTGCCTCCTCTTCCAAATCTGGAAACAACAAGACAACTGCCTATGGTAAACAGTCTCAATGACTTCCCTTTATACTTACCAAGCACTTACCTTTTAGCCGCCCCTTTGGGGGGAAAACTGTCTCTTCATGCAAAAAACTGGCAACTTATAACCCAGGACAAATGGGTTTTAAATATAGTATCCCAGGGATACAGATTTCATTTCCTCATGTTGCCAATTCCAAATGGATGGCCAGACCTGCCCCCAAGTCAGTGGGCAGAGGCCCAGAAACAAGTACTTTCCCTCATGAGCATGGGGGCTATTCAACTAGTACCGGAAGAGGAAAAGGGACAAGGTTTATATTCAAGACTTTTCCTGGTACCCAGAAAAGACAAATCTTGGCGTCCAATTCTGGACTTATCCACTCTAAACACCTTTCTGGACATTCCAAAATTCAAGGTGCTGACTCTTCACCAGTTGCTTCCTATGCTAGGCAAAGATGCCTGGTTGGCAACTCTAGATTTAAAAGAGGCTTACCTGCATACCCCAATCAGGGAATCTTGCAGAAGATACCTCCGCTTCAAAGCAGGCTACTTGCATTACCAGTTCTTAGCACTGCCCTTTGGCTTATCTACTGTGCCCAGGGTCTTTACAAAGTGCCTGGCTCCAGTAATTTCATTTTGCAGGCAAAGAAATATTAAAATGTATCCATACCGGGACGACTGTCTAATTCAGGCAGAAAACAAGGACATTCTTCTAAAACATCTGGCGTTTGTAAAACGGGTTCTAACTTGCCTAGGGTACACTATAAACGAAAAGAAATCACAACTGGTACCCACTCAAAAAATTACATTCCTGGGTGCAAGCTTGAATACAACTGCCCAGATGGCCTTCTTTATGCCAGGGAAGCAAATTCATTTGGTGACTTACTTCAAACAGGTGGCCACAAAAATCCTGCTTTCTACAAGGCAAATACTGCAAGCCTTGGGGTTCATAGCCTCCTGCATTCTTCTAATTCCATATGCAAGACTACATATGAGGAAACTTCAGTGGTGTTTGAAAAGTCTATGGAGTCAGCATTGTCACAGCCTGGAAACAATGATTTCTATCATGCCTTGCCTGCACCTAGAGCTCCTATGGTGGGCAGAGGCCTGCCACCAGAACAAGGGACTGCCATTCACACCACCCCCTGCCCTAACTACAGATGCATTAGACTATGCAAGGGGTGCTCATCTGGCAGGGAAGTGCATTCAGGGAAAATGGAGTCCCGAATCAAATGCACCTTCACATAAATCAAAAGAAATGCTAGCTGTTCAGAATGCACTGACAGCCTTCAAGGACTACCTTCATCCAGGACAATTACTGATGAAGACGGACAACACCACGGTTATGTGCTACATAAACAAGCAGGGGGTACACACTACTACCCCCTCTGCAGACTAGCCGTGGCATTGTGGAACATTTTATATATATATATATATATATATATATATATATATATATATACACACACACACACATAATACTCTGGCAGATGAACTAAGCAGAAATCTCATGGACCCACACAAATGGAATCTGGAACCATGGATTTTCAACATGTTGACACGCAAATGGGGGAGCCCAGACATAGATCTTTTTGCCTCACCCCAGAACTATCAGTTGGACAAATTTTGCACAAGAATTCCTCACAAAAAAGCCTGGAAAGTGGATGCTCTGTCCTTCAGCTGGAAAAATCTATAAGTCTATGCCTTTCCCCCTCTGCCTCTGCTCTCCAAAGTTCTACTAAAAGTCAAACAGGACAAACCAAAAATAATTTTGATTGCTCCAGACTGGCCTCGCCAGCACTGCTACCCACTCCTGCACAGTGTACCACCTTCCACTGTGGCACCTGCCTCAGACACCTTACTTACTGTCTCAGCAGAACAACCAAATTCTGCACACTCATCTCCAAACTTTGAAACTTGCAGCATGACTAATCACCTAAATTCATCCTTAGCATCCCTCAGCAAACCTGTGATGGATGTCATTTTGGAGGCGAGAAGACCTAGTACTAGAAAATCTTATGCTGACAAATGGAAAAGATTCTGTGCCTGGAATCTATCTCAAGGGATAAGCACAGCAGTGCCCAACATTCCTCAGATTTTGCAATACTTAACTGAGATGCTTCACAAGGGCCTGTCCTTTTCTTCCATAAAAATCCATGTCTCAGCCATTTCAGCTCATTAAAACACAGAACCTCCCCTCTTCTCCCATCCTCTGCTAAAGCAGTATCTCAGAGGGGCCAAAAACTTAAGGCCACCCAGGAGAGCTCCAACCCCTGCTTGGGACCTTAATTTTGTATTGGAGAAACTCAGTCTCCCTCCTTTCGAGCCAGCTGCTACTGCAGACTTAAAATTTCTCTCCTGGAAAACAGCTTTCCTTTTAGCAGTCACTTCAGCTAGAAGGATTTCTGAATTACAGGCTCTTATGGCAGTGGAGCCGTTCATCATTTTTCATGCGGACAGGGCATCTCTCAGGACCAACCCATCCTTCATGCCTAAGGTGGTATCCAGTAAGGCTCTTAATCAGACCATTCATTTGCCAACTTTCTTTCCCAACCCACATAACAAGGGGGAGCGGATTCTGCATTCATTGGATGTACACAGACAGATTTTACTTAAACAGGACTAAATCTCAAAGAAAATCTGAACAACTGCTGGTAGCATTTGCTGCAGGGGCAGAGGGAAAGGCTATTTCAAAGCAAATAATTTCCAAATGGATAAGCCATTGTATTCGTTTCTGCTATAAGTACCATGGAAAAACTATCCCCCAAGGGATCAGATCCCATTTCACCAGGGCTGCATCTACTTCATCATCCTTTCTCAGAGGTGTTCCTACCAGGGACATTCTAGAAGCTGCTACCTGGAGCTCAGTTCATACTTTCACCAAACATTACCATTTGCCACTTTTCTCTAAATCCAGAGCTGGATTTGCCACTGCTGTCCCGCAGGGCCTTCTAGCTGGTCCTAATGCTGTATAATTCCCTCCACTGAACCATAGCTTTGGGAATCTACCCAAATGTAATGACTGCAACAGTGAAACACGAAGAACATAATACAGTTGTGTACACTTACCATAAATGTAGATGTTCGAGTGTATTCACTGTTGCAGTCCTGGTTACCCTCCCTCCAGCCCCCTATTTTTCTCTGGCTATACCTTTACTTTCTTTTACTATGCTTAAAAGCCCTTTTGGTGTATTTGCTTTTGGTTGGAGGAATAATGTTAAGTTGTCTATCTCACCTTCATTCTTGCGGGTTGGGTTCTGAGCCGATCCTCGGCTCCGACTCGGCCATCTTCAAAAGCTTGAGACCCCCCTATATCCCATGATGCCTGGCGCTAGATACCCAGATCTCATTTGCCGCTTCTGCTGCGAGGTTGCTTTTGCTGGCTCAGGTCATATTTTTCAATTTTATTGTTAGCTTATATAAAAATTTGTATTGTAGTTAGTGTTTTAGAATAGTTATAGTAGTCCTAGTAGTCTAGTTATCTATTTGTAATTTAGTCTCCTTTTCCTTGAAAACACGTTTTTTGTTAGAGAGACCCCCCCCCCCTTTTGTTTTCTTCAAGGTAGCCGTTTTTAGTTAGAGGCTAATCCTTTTTCTTCAATATTTATATAGTAGTTTTTTTTATTAGAAATTGTTGTATATCAGTAGGTTTATTTACTATTTTCTTAGATATATAGTGTGTGTGTGTGTGCTGTTAGGGTGTGGTAACTTGTGTTGAGTGCGTGTGTTTTGCTGGTTACCTACTTCCCTTGTGTTGCTTTTTTTCTGCGATTGATATTTCCTTTTACAGGAATGTCTAAAGATACGAAAGCATCTGGATTCAAGAAGTATGACTCATGCTGTCAAAAGATGTCACTGACAGATGGTCACACTTCCTGTGTCTACTGTTTGGGTGCCCTACACCTGCAGGACTCTTGTTCAGTGTGCCACGCCTTTAGTCCAAGAGTCCTGCAGGAGCGTAGGAATAAGCTAATCCTTAGGGGTTTGCTCAAACCTGAAGGGTCACCGGCTAAGGCAGAGCCAGTGAAACCCTCTAAGCCAACAAAGCCGTCGGCTCCCAGTTCGGAGCCGTCGTCGCGTGTGGCGTCTGCTTCAACTTCGGTTCCAGCTGGAACCGAAGTACCTGTTTCCCAGTCGGCCCCGACTCTGGTGTCGGAACCATCAGGGAGTCGAAAATGCTCTAGATCTCCATCCCTAGAGTCGATACACTGGGCTCCGGGGTCGCCTCTGTTACAGTCGGAGTGAAGTCGCTGATCCCACTCATCTCGGTCTTCTAGACTATCTGATCATGCTGTGGAGAGAGTGGTGAGCAGGCTTCTAAAATGTTATCCAGCCCCCCACATCAGGGTTCGGCTCCGCCCGTCTCTGCAGTAGTTCCTCCTTCGACTTACCCCTTGAGTTCGGAGCCGGAGCTTGTTGGGGTTCGGATCGTGGAACCGTCGGTGCCGATACCTACCCTTTCGGTTCCATCAGTTCTGATTGCTTCCATGGTGCCATCCTTGGAGGGATCTGGGTACCGGGACTCCCTCGTCGGCTCCGAGGGGGCGAGTGGCATCGGACCTTTGTCCGACCCCATTCTCCCTCTCGGAGCTTCGGCGCAGGTGAGTTCGGCTCCTACATCTGCTTTCGGAGCCATCTCTCTCTCGGTGCCGGGAAGGATTCTGGTCTCTTTGGAGCCGGAGCCTTCTCTGCTGTCGGGAGGGGGCGCCTTTGAGGTCATGAGGAGTGTGCTGGCCTCTGAGTTAGCCCCACGATCAGCCTCATCGGTTCCTCCCCCCATGGTGCCTGCGTCTGCCTCTGCCCCTCCTCCAGACCCCAAGCATGGGGAACAAGCGCTCCAGGACACCCCATTGGGTGTACCTTCCTCTTCCGAGGCCTCCCCTGATCATTCAGAGGAGCCCCCTCGAAAGAGGAAATGCAAGAGGAAGCATGTTGACTCCCCTGAGTCTGTCACTTCAGATACCGACTTAATGGATTCGGAAGGGTCCCCGAGATCCCCCTCTGAAGATGTCTCTTTCTCAGACATCATTAAGATACTTAGGCAGAGGGGGAACTGAACTACCCTTAACCCTTCCGAGAATGAGTCGGTATTCCTGGATGCATGTGGTTCCCGACCCTCCACCTCCTGGGTGTCTCCGCCTTTCGATTCACTGATGTCAGTGGTGGCTCGGAAGGCGTGATCAGCCCCAGACATAGTGGAACCAACCCCCCGAAGACCCGCAAAATTTATTACTGCACCACAGGACAAGCAATTTCTGACAAAGGGGGTTCCCGTTGATGCCATGTTGGTAGCAGTGGCCACAAAAAAGGAGTTGGCTGAAACTTCTTCGTCTGTCCATCCCCCTAATAAGGAATCTAGGACGATGGACAGATATGGGAAGCGGATGTTTTCCTCAGCGACCTTCTCCATGAGGTCGCTGAACTACTTGTGCCACTTTACCCGCCTTCAAAGGGATCTCCTTAAAGAGCTAGGAGATACCCTTCAAGATCCATCAGCTGCGAGGGCCCAGGCTAAGGTTGCCTCCCAGCTGGCGACTCTTAATTCGGTAGTAAACTCCTCCATGCGGCTCATCTCTTATGCAGCCGATGGTGCGAGTAGGGCTGCAGGCACAGGCGTGGCCTTGAGGCATGCTTGGATGCAGTTATGTAACTTTGCGGAACCCTTCAGGGCGTCTTTCACCAACACCCCCTTTGATGGTTCTGCTCTTTTTGGACCACAGGTGAAGGATACCCTTACCAAGTGTGAGCAGGAAGGCAAGACTCTCTCTGCTGTGGGAGTCCATTTTTCCACTCCTAGACCGTATCCCAAAGGTCAGAAGAGTGGGAAGATGTGGATGTCCTTCAAGGATGCATCTGCAGTCCTAACAAATGGGTTGTCCTGCCTCAGGCAGCCCTTCGGTCGGCCGGATTCCAAAGTCTGGGTCTGGCCTTGGCTGATTCCGGATGGTCACGCTACAGTCCATTTTACCCTTTCTGGGTCAGGACAATTGGATGTGCTCCATAGATCTTCAGGATGCGTACTACCATATCAAAATGGACAGACGCTCCAGAAGATTCCTCCGCTTCCGGCTGGGAACCAATCATTATCAGTTCAGAGCTCTGCCCTTTGGTCTCACCACAGCCCCCAGGGTGTTCACCAAATGTTTGGCAGTAGTTACCTCTCACCTGAGACGGCAAGGATTCCAGGTGTTTCCATATCTAGACGACTGGCTCCTTACTGCTACCACCAGACATCACCTGCTGCGAGCCAGAGACTACACCATCCAAACTTGCTCCAAACTAGGTATCACAATAAATTTCGAAAAGTCTGTATTGTCGCCTTGTCAGTCTATTACCTTTATAGGCGCAAACTTAAATACAAAGGACATGTCAGTGAGACTTCCATTAGACAGAGTGTTAGACATTTGCCAACATGTGCAGGTCTTATTAGGATGCAAAAAAATTCAGGCCAGATTCATCCTAAAAACCTTGGGTCTCATGGCAGTGGCTATCATACTAGTCCCCCTTGCTCATTTTCATATGAGGATTCTTCAGTGGATGCTGTTCACCCAATGGTCTTTCCAGCAACTTCCAATGTCTCACATGATAATGATCACACAGACATGCAAAAACCAACTTGCTTGGTGGATGGTTTCCCCATCAGTACCCCAGGGCAGACCATTTGCTCTTCCTCCTCCAGTAGCTACTGTGACCATGGATGCCGCCCTGATCGGGTGGGGGGGGGGCATTTTCAGGGCAGAACAATCCAAGGCACCTGGCAGCCTCACGAGTACCATCTGCATATCAGTGTCTTGAAGATGAGGGCCGTGCTTTTGGCGTTGCAAGCTCTTCAGAACTCTCTTCCCACTGGAACCATTGCAATTCAGACAGACAATATGTCGGTAGTGTGGTACATCAACAAGCAGGGCGGAACCAGGTCCTGCCCCCTATGTCGAGAAGCACTCAGAGTCTGGCAGTGGGCGATCTCTTCCCAACGGTTTCTGATAGCAGCGCACATCCCTGGGAAGTCCAACGTTATAGCGGACAGGCTGAGCAGAGCAATTCTCATGCCTCATGAGTGGTCTCTCAATCAGACAGTGGCAGACCAAATCTTCTGCAAATGGGGTCAGCCTTGCTGCGACCTTTTTGCCACCCCCTTCAACAGCAAGTGCAACAATTTCTTCTCTCTCCTCCCTCTTCCCGGACACTCCCCCAGAGACTCTCTAGTTCACGATTGGCCTCAGGGACTTCTTTATGCATTCCCTCTGTTTCCGCTGATTCCCAAACTAATACAGAAAGCTACCACATTGGGATGCAAGATGATCCTCATTGCCCCTTACTGGCCTTGACAAATTTGGTTCCCGTTCCTGCATCATCATCACCTTCTGGAGCAACCCTGGACCCAGTTCCAGACCTCCTGATCCATCAATCAGGCGACTGCACCAATCCCTTCAATCTCTCCAGCTCACTGCTTGGTTGCTCCACTTCCTACCTTAGCCAGGCTTCCGAACATCTCCCACTCGGTGCGTGAAATCATCTTATCATCGCATAAGTCTACCACTAGAAAGACTTATGCTAGTAAGTGGAAACGTTTCTCTTTCTGGGCAGAGGCTAGAAATATAGATCCCTTTTCAGCCCCTGTGCACCATATTTTGGATTTTTAGCGGAACTTTTTCATGCTGGATCTTCTGCCACGATTAGAGTTCAGTTAGCTGCAATTTCAAACTTTCATACAGGCCTATCAGATACTAGTGTTATGTCCCATAAGCTTTGTAAAGCTTTTCTCAAAGGGACTACTTTACATCTCCCACCTCCGTGGGATCTAAATTTGATTTTAGCTTCCCTGATATTGCCCCCTTTGAACCTGCAGCTTCTTGTTCTTTGAAGTTTCTTTCTTGGAAAACCCTTCTTCTGGTTACAATTACTTCAGCCAGAAAAGTTTCTGAACTTCAGGCTCTTTGTGTTCGGCCTTCTTATCTAGATGTTCATCTTGTTACACTGCTGCAGTCATTACACTTGGGTTATCCTGCCGTCAGGCGGTCCCGCAGTCGGCCAGAGTTCCAAAGTCTTGGTCCGGCGTCGGTTGCTGTCGCTTCTTCTTCTTGTCAGTGCGCCAGGGGTATATAAGATGCATCCGACGCCATTTTCTTTAGTCTTTCTTGCTGCGTGGTGCCTGAAGCAAAAGCAGTTCGCAAGTGCCGGTCGGCCGACTCCTGAGATTTCCGAAGTCGAATTTCAGATCAGAAGTCTTCAATAAAGCTAAGTACCCCGTTGGGGAAACTTTTTTCTTGCCTCAGACTGATGTCAGAAAAAGTTAATAATTGTATTTCTTGTGGGAAGCAAATACCTCATAAGGACTTCCACTCTTACTGTATTCCATGCCTATGCCCTGATCACAACGTCACTAGTTGTCAGTTTTGTGCTAGATTTAACAAACGCACTATAAAACAACGTTTTGATTTTGCTTTGCACTACTTCGGCCGAAGGTTCAATTATACTATGCCGTCGGATCAACCGATGACCGCAATTCTGAAAAAACGCAAAGACAAGGATAAAGACAGGCATCCGAGGTCCAAAACCAACGACGAAGCCTCTTCTAGGCCAGTCGCCAGTTCTCCAGTTCTCAGTGAGGCAATTTCGCAGCCCCTGACACCCACTACCTCAGAGCCACAGGCCGCCTCCGACTCCCACGTGGAGACAACTGGGCCTCTGGAAACTCAAGGTATCGGGCCTACGGAAACTAATCCCTCAGATGGGTCCAGAGCCGCTGAGCAGGCATAGACTTCTGTGGGTGTTTTCAAACCTTGACAACTTACCATTAAAGCAACAGCCAAGACAAAAACACCATTAAAGACAAAGAAGCAAGTACAGCATTCTCCTGGACAGTCCTCCATGCCTAAGAAACAGATGCTTAAAATGGCCGAAGACCTTATTACTCTAATCAGGGGTTCCCATCCCCCTCCTGAGAAAAGGCCTAGGCAGGATACAGACTATGATTCCTCTGATCAGGTTTCCATTTCCTCTGATTCTTCTTCAGACAAGGGATAGTCTCTATCCCCCTATGAGGACTCTGATGCTGAAGAATCTATCCCTTCAGCCTCTCCTCCTGAGGATTATTCTTTTGGGGAAACTTTACATACCATGAGGGAGCATTTCCATTGGGAAAGTCAGGATTATTCAGAATCCAAAAAAAGGCTCAGGGACTTCCTTTTATTGCCTCAGCAGAGGCCCCTGGCTATTCCGCCTGTGTTAGATATTGTGGAGGATGTGTTCTCTGAATCCAGATTATCTCCTAATTCTTTGCCCCTGCACCAGCCAAGCCAGATAGGTATTATAGAGTCCTTGACTCACAAGTTTCTTTATAAAAACCCTTCTGCTGATCCAGAAACTATTGCCCAGGGTCCCAAAGGGGTTAAGACTTCCATTGCAAAAAAAACAGTCCCCACTGACAGAGATTCTAGAGCATTGGATAGATGGGGGAAGAAAGTTTACACTTCTGGAACTTTAGCAGTAAGGGCTTTAAATTGCCAGTTTCACATGCTTAAGTGCCAACAATATTTAATGGCTCAGTTAAAACAGAAAATGCTTGCAAGCTCAGAAGCTCCTGACTATAAAGAAATGCAGGATTTATTGCATGCAGTTGAACAGGTGGGAAAACATACTCTGCAATGTGGTTTTGATTCTTTAGAGGCCACTTGTAGAGCCGCAGTTACAGGTTCTGTGATTCGAAGACATGCTTGGTTAAAAGAACAGAGTTTATCTGTTCATGTTAAGGCAAAATTATTGGATGCTCCTTTACAGCATGATACCTTGTTTGGTGTTAAGGCAGGAGAGGTGTTAAAGAAAATGGAGGATAAAGCTAAATCTGTGCAAACAGTGAAAGATTTCTTACAGGTACAGCCTCCCCAATTTAGCAGAAATTGGCCTACAAATAATTGGTCCTTTCCAGTGTCAGACAGGCCACAGAGAGGCAGATACAGACACCCAAGAGGCAGATCTCAACCCCAAGGCTCTAACAGACAACGACAGTGGGGTACCTCAACCCCAAAAGGAGGTGAGGACAAGTCTCAACCTTACAGGAAGCAGTCCCAGTGACTTTCCCCTTCGTACGCCAAGCACTTGCCTTTTGGCAGCCCCCTTAGGGGGAAAACTCGCACTTTTTTCTCAAAATTGGCAAACAATCACCCAAGATAAATGGGTTCTAAATATTGTGTCTCAAGGCTACAGGTTTCACTTTCAAACTTTACCAAGGCTAAAAGGAATGCCAAACCTGCCACAAATCAATGGGCAGCGGCACAAAAACAAAATTCACCCCTCATGGACATGAGGAGCTATTCAAAAAGTACCACAGCAGGAACAAGGACAAGGATTTTACTCAAGACTCTTCCTGGTCCCCAGAAAGGACAAAGCCTGGAGACCCATACTAGACCTTTCAACTCTAAATACTTACCTGGATGTTCCGAAATTCAAAATGTTGACACTACAGCAGCTTCTTCCCATGCTGGGCAAGAAGGCTTGGCTTGTTACTCTGGACCTCAAATAGGCATACCTGCATGTCCCTATCAGACAAAATTGCAGAAGATACCTCAGATTCAAAGCTGGTACAATGCACTACCAATCCTCTGCACTGCCCTTTGGCTTATCTACTGTGCCCAGGGTCTTTACAAAGTGCCTGGCACCAGTAATTGCATTTTGCAGACAAAAAGGAATTCAAATATATCCATACCTGGACGACTGCCTCATTCAAGCAGAGACAAAGGACGTACGTGTAAAGCATCTGGCGTTTGTAAAAAGGTTGCTAATTTCTCTAGGGTACACAGTAAATGAAAAGAAGTCAAAACTAGTGCCCTCACAACAGATAATATTCCTGGGTGCAAGCTTAAATACAATGGCCCAGATGGCTTATCTCACATCAGACAAATAAGGACAACTAACTCAATATTTTCAATTACTGGCAAAAAAGTCCCATCTCCCTGCAAGAAAAATTCTGCAGGCCCTGGGATTCATGGCATCCTGCATACTACTAATTCCATATGCCAGACTGCATATGAAGAAATTACAGTGGTACCTAAAAAGTGTTTGGACTCAACACTTTCACAGTTTAGAAGCAGTAATACCAATAATTCCCTGCCTACAACAGGAGTTTCGATGGTGGGCACAGGCATGTCACCTCAACAAGGATCAGCCTTTCACTCTACCCACAGCCAGGCAGACTCTAACAACAGATGCTTCGGATTACGCCTGGGGAGCGCACATGGCAGGACAATGTATTCAGGGCAAGTGGACCACAGGCCAAATGCATCTTCGCATCAATCAAAAAGAGATGTTGGCTGTTCAAAATGCCCTAACAGCTTTCAAGGACCCTCTGCATCCAGGACAATTATTATTAAAGACAGACAACACCACAGTAATATGGTACATAAACAAGCAAGGGGGCACTCATTCTTATCCCCTATGCAGGCAAGCCATGACCTTGTGGAACACAGCTCTAACTTATCAAGTTCATCTGCAAGCACAATTCCTGCCAGGAAAGAAAAATAATCTGGCAGACGATCTAAGCAGACCCTCACTCTAAAGCATGGACCCTCACGAATGGAAATTGAATCCACAAATCTTCAGCATGGTAACACAAAAATGGGGATGCCCAGACATAGATCTTTTTGCCTCCCCACTGAATTGCCAACTACAAAAATTCTGCACAAGGACTTACCACACACAAGCATAGAAAGTGGATGCACTCGTTCAGCTGGAAAAACCTAAAAGTTTATGCCTTCCCGCCACTGCCTCCCCTTTCAAAGGTACTCCTAAAAGACAGACAAGAAAAACCACAGATGATCCTGATTGCTCCAGACTGGCCACGCCAGCACTGGAACCTAATCTTAAAGAACTTAACTCAAGGCCCACCATGGATTTTGCCTAAAACGTCACACCTTTTGACTCAACAAAACAATCAGATCCTGCACGGTCAGCTCAAAACCCTAAACCTGGCTGCATGGCAGATTCATTAGTCAAACAGACAACACCTCTCTCTAAAGCTGTTATGGATGTCATTTTGGAGGCCAGGAGGCCTAGCACCAGGAAATCTTACTCAGAAAAATGGAAGAGATTATGCGCCTGTAACCAGGCTCAAAGCCTTGATCCTCTTGTCCCAAACATTCCTCAGATTTTACAATACTTAGCTGAGATGCTGGACAAAGGCCTTTCCTTCTCATCAATTAAGATCCACGCCTCTGCCATTTCAGCACATTACAACACAGATCCTCCTTTATTCTCTCATCCCTTGCTAAAGCAGTACCTCAGAGGGGCTAAAAACATAAGACTGCCCCAGAGAGCACCAACACCAACTTGGGACCTCAGTTTTGTTTTGGAAAAACTGACTCTGTCACTTTTTAAGCCAGCCAATCTAAAATTTTTATCATGGAAAACAGCTCTGCTCCTGGCAGCAACTTCAGCACGAAGAGTCTCAGAGCTACAGGCATTAATGGCAGTGGAACCTTTTATAATTTTTCATCAGGACAGGGTTTCTTTAAGGACAAACCCTACCTTTCTGCCAAAGGTGGTATCTAGTGTGGCTCTTAACCAAACCATCCATTTGCCAACTTTTTATCCAAACCCCCAGAATAAAGGGGAGAAACTTTAGCACTCTTTGGACATGCACAGGCAGCTGTGCTTCTACTTGGACAAAACAAAAGCTTTCAGGAAAACTGAGCAACTGTTTGTAGCATATGCTGCAGGATCACAGGGCAAGGCTATCTCAAAGCAGACTATCTCCAAATGGATAGGACACTGTATTCATTACTGCTACACACAGCATGGAAAATCAGTCCCTAATAACATTAGGCCACATTCCACCAGAGCAACAGCCACTTCAGCAGCCTTTCTCAGAGGAGTACCTACCAAGAAAATTTTGGAGGCTGCAACTTGGAGTTCAGTGCACACCTTTACCAAGCATTACCACTTGCTTCTTTACTCTAAATCCAGAGCAGGATTTGCCACTGCAGTTCTGCAGGGCCTCATAGCCAATCCTAACTCTTTATAGACCAGCCACCCAACCTTAGCTTTGGGATTCTACCCAAGTGTAATGACTGCAGCAGTGTAACACGATGAACATAGTACAGTTTTGTACCTACCATAAATGTAGATGTTCGAGTGTTCACACTGCTGCAGTCCAGGATGTCCTTCAAGGATGCATCTGCAGTCCTTACAAATGGGTTGTCCTGTCGTCAGGCAGCCCTTCTGTCGGCCGGATTCCAAAGTCTGGGTCTGGCCTCGGCTGGTGTCACACTTCACCCGACGTCATAGCTGCAGTTCTTCGGGTATAAAGGCATCAGCCGACGCCATTTTCCTCAGTCTTTCTTGCCGCGTGGCGCCCGAAGCAGAAGCTGTTCGCAAGTGCCGGTCGGTCAGAACCAGAGATTACTACTACAAGTACCGAAGACTTCTAAAAAGCTAAGTACCCCGTTGGGGACTCTTTCTTGCCTCAGCCGATGTCAGAAAAAGTGAATAACTGTTTAACTTGTGGGAAACAAATACCTCATAAAGATTTCCACTCTTACTGCTTACCTTGCTTAGGCCCAGACCACGATGTAGCAGCTTGTCTAGCCTGTGCTTCTTTCAACCGACGGACGCTTAGACGTCGGTCGGAATTTGCTGAAGAGTTTTTTGGCTCCGATTTTGCTTACATTATGCCGTCGGATACTCCGACTATGCAAATTTCTAAAAAATGCAGGGAAAAGGACCGACACTCGCGGTCCGCGGTTTCGGCCGAAACCGCGGTTAAGCCAACCGCGAGTGTCTCGGTTTCGGCTGAAACCGAGTCCACGGTTCTTCCTTCGGCCGAAAGCTTGCCACTTACCGAGGCCTCATCCAGCCTGGCTGAATCTGCTACTGAAATCCCACCTGCTCTTGCAGGTTCACAGGATTTATCTGATACTATCCCTTTGGATATTTCTACCCCTGCACGTGGAGCTGCTAGACCTCCTGCATCCATGTCGATTAAGGCCTTTGCCAGGGCTAAAGCAGCAAAAACTACCAAATCTGTGCCTGCTAAGACCCCTCTCACAGGCCTAGCTCTAGTTCACAAATGCTTAGTCTAGCAGAGGATCTCATTTCTTTGATCCGGGGATCCCAACCACATCCAGACAGGGCCTCTCACCCACCTCCAGAGAAGAGGACTAGAGTAGAGCCCCCGAGCCAGTTTCTTCAGATGGCTCCTCTGATGAATCAGATAATTCAAACCCTCCAGAGGGCCCCTTTTCTCCTTATGAGGACTCTGATGCAGAAGAGTCCATTCCTTCTGCCTCTCCGCCTGAGGAATTTTCTTTGGGGAAACCTTGCATGCTATGAGGGAACAATTTCAATGGCAGGGCCAGGATTTTTCAGACTCTAGGAAAAGGCTTAGAACCTTTCTGCATTTGCCACAACATAGGCCTTTAGCCATTCCTCCAGTACTTACTGTTGTGGATGATGCTTTTAATGATGCTTGTACTGCTCCTGATTCTCTTCCTCCGCCCCTGCTAAGCCCGATAGGTACTACAGGGTTCCGGACACACATTATCATTTGTATAAGGCCCCTTTGCAGATCCCAAACTATCTCCCAGGGACCCAAGGCTGTAGCAGCTACTTCTACCAAAACCCTCCCTCTGAAAGGGAATCTAGGGCCTTAGAGAGATGGGGTAAAAAAGTTTACACTTCTGCTACTCTTTCAGCTAGGGCCTTGAACTGTCAATTCCACATGATTCAGTATCAGGAATTTATGTTAGACCAATTAACTAAAAACTGTCCTCGGATGAACCATTAGACAAAAATCTGTACAGGAAATGGTACATAACATTCAGCAGGTCAGTAATCATTCCTTAAAATGCGGCTATGATGCACTGGAGGCTTCCTTTAGATCAGCCATGACTGGCACAGTGATCAGAAGGCATGCATGGTTAAAAGAGCAGTCCTTACCAGACCATGTTAAATCAAAGCTCCTAGATGCTCCCATGGATAAGCTCAATTTGTTTGGCTCCCCTGCGCAGCAGGTGCTGAAGAAGGTGGAAGACAAAGCAAAATCTGTCCAGACAGTCAAGGATTTCTTACAGGTCCAGCCTCCAAGGTTTAGCAGGAACTGGCCTTCCAAGAATTGGTCCTTTCCAGACACCTCCAGAGCTCTGAGAGGCAGGAATAGGCGCTCAAGAGGCAGGGGTCAATCCAGAGGTGCCTACAGGGGACGTCAGTGGCAGGCAAACAACCAGCGAGGTACAGCCACAGATCCAGCCACCACCACTTCCACAGGACAATCACAGTGACTTGGCTCTGGCACTGCCTACCAGGGAACAACTAGAGGCACCCTTAGGCGGGAAGCTAGCCTTATTTTCAGTAAACTGGCATTACGTCACAGGAGACAAATGGATTTTACAGACAATAGACCAAGGTTACAGGTTTCACTTCCATACTCTACCAAGGAAGAGAGGAATGCCAAACCTACCTCCAAATCAGAAGACAGAAGCTCTACAACAAATAGCTCACTTACTAAGGATGAGAGCTGTAGAAAGGGTACCATCTATGGAACAAGGGCAAGGATTTTACTCCAGACTCTTCCTGGTACCAAGAAAAGAAAACCAATGGAGACCTATTCTCGACCTGTCTGCTTTAAACACATACCTCATTGTTCCAAAATTCAAAATGCTGATCCTACAGCAGCTTCTTCCCATGCTGGGCAAGGAGTCTTGGCTGGTAACTTTAGATCTCAAGGAGGCATACCTGCACGTCCCCATACGACCAAATTGCAGAAGATACCTCAGATTTCTTGCAGGATCAGAGCATTATCAATTCTCAGCATTGCCCTTTGGCTTATCTACTGCGCCCAGAGTATTCATGAAATGCCTGGCATCAGTAATTGCTCATTGCAGGCTTCAGGGAATTCAAATTTACCCTTACCTGGACGACTGCCTGTTACAAGCGGACAACAAAACAAATTAACAAAAGATTTGGAAGGGTCATTCATCTACTACAAGCCCTGCGGTACACAGTGAATATAAAAAAGTCAAGGCTGATACCATCCCAAAGGATAACCTTCTTGGGTGCAGATCTGGACACATCAAAACAAATGGCATTCCTGACAGTAGAAAAACAGGAGCAACTCCCTTTCTACTTCATGGCATTAACAAAGCAGAACCAGCTAACAGCAAGAAAAGTCCTGCAAGCTCTCGGTTACATGGCATCCTGTATAATATTGATTCCACATGCCAGACTACATATGAGAAAGTTACAGTGGTACCTAAGGAATTTATGGTCTCAGCACAAGCACAGCCTAGAAACCCAAATTCCAATAATTCCATGCCTGAAACAAGAATTCCAATGGTGGGCTCAGGCCTGTCAATCAAACAAGGGACTGCCCTTCCACAGCACTCAACCAAGCCAGACCATCACAACAGACGCCTCAGACCTCGGTTGGGGGGGCACACATGCTGGACAAGTGCATACAAGGCTTATGGACTCAAGACCAGCTGCACCTACACATAAATCAAAAGGAAATGCTGGCAGTAAAACTGGCAATTCAGGCATTCAGACCATTTCTTCGACAGGGTCAACTGCTGATAAGGACGGACAACACCACATTTATGTGGTACATCAACAAACAGGGAGGCACACATTCATACCCTCTATGCCGGATGGCAATGGACCTCTGGAATGTGGCACTGAGCTTCAACATTCAGCTACAAGCACTTTTTGTGCCAGGAAAAGAAAATATACTAGCAGACATCCTAAGCAGAACTACCACGGATGCCCACGAATGGATGCTGCATCCGGACATCTTCAAAACCATTACAGGGAAATGGGGACTACCAGAAATAGACTTATTTGCATCCCCACACAATCACCAACTGAAAAATTTTGCACAAGGACGTACCACCCACTTGCTTCGAAAGTGGACTCCCTGTCTTTCAGTTGGAAAAACCTGACAGCATATGCATTCCCACCTCTTCCTTTGATGCACAAGGTGCTATTGAAGATCAAAGAAGACCGTCCAAGGATCATCCTGATAGCTCCAGACTGGCCAAGGCAACATTGGTACCCATTACTGAGGAGTATGTCTCGGGAACAAATATGGCCTCTACCCCTAGTTCCCTTGCTGTTAACACAGAACAACTTCAAAACCCTGCATCCAAACCTGAAAACACTGCAGCTGGCTGCCTGGAACATTGCATAAGACCAAATAATCCAGATTTATCTCAAAGGGATAAAGACATTATCTTGGAGGCTCGCAGACCCTCAACAAGAAAAAATTATTCAGCAAAATGGAAAAGATATCTCATTTGGAGTACTGCAAAAGGAGAGAATGTGTCACTGGTAAACATAGCTAACATCCTGGAATACTTGGCAGAGCTCTTCCACAACGGCCTGTCCTATTCTTCCATTAAGATTCATGCATCAGCTATCTCAGCAGAATACAACTTGGATCCTCCAGTCTTCTCACATCCTCTGCTCAGGCAGTTTCTGAGAGGGATTAAAATGTAAAGCCACCTAGGAAGCCACCATTGCCAGCATGGGACTTGAACTTTGTGCTAGAAAAGTTGACACTCCCTCCTTTCGAGCCAGCAGCAACAGCAGAATTACAGTACTTATCATAGAAAACTGCTTTCCTGCTTGCAATCACTTCAGCAAGAAGGGTATCTGAGCTACAGGCATTAATGGCAGTACAGCCCTTCCTGATCTTCCATCAAGATAGAGTCTCCATGAGAACTAATCCTACTTTTATGCCAAAGGTGGTCTCCAGGGTATCTTTAAATCAAGCTATCCACCTACCTACATTCTTCCCCAACCCACAGAACAGGGGAGAAAGACTGTTGCATACCTTGGATGTACATAGACAATTACGTTACTACCTGGACAGGACCAAGAGCAATAGAAAACTGACCAGCTACTGGTAGCATATGCAACAGGAATGGAAGGAAAAGCAATTTCAAAACAGACAATCTCTAAGTGGATAGGAAATTGCATTAGATTTTGTTACTCCTACCATGGGAAGAAAACTCCAGAAAACATCAGGCCTCACTCTACAAGGGCTACAGCCACTACCACAGCTTTTTTACGAGGAGTGGCTACCAAAGACATTTTAGAGGCTGCTACTTGGAGCTCCGTGCATACATTTGCCAAGCATTATAATTTACCTTTATACTCCAGATCCCGAGCAGGTTTTGCCACTGCTGTTTTGCAAGGGATCTTAACTACACCATAATCTTATTTCTCCTCCTCCCACAGTTTGGCTATGGTATTCTACCCATTTGTAAGGACTGCAGATGCATCCTTGAAGGACATAGTACAGTTTTGTACCTACCATAAATGTAGATGTCCGATAGGCATGCATCTGCAGTCAGGATTACCCACCCTCCTTCCCTCTGTGGTACTCCTAGGGTATTTGCCCATCTTGTAGCTAGCTGGGGGGATCTGTTATGGTGTATTTGTTTGTATATATGTACATACATGCTTATTTTTTGTTTGCTCTCTACTATTTGGAACCATTTGCATTTATCCAAATTTAGCCTTCCTAGAGGGCACCTGGCATCTGGGGCAAGAAACACTGAGGAAAATGGCGTCGGCTGATGCCTTTATACCCGAAGAACTGCAGCTATGACGTCGGGTGAAGTGCGACACCAGCCGAGGCCAGACCCAGACTTTGGAATCCGGCCGACCGAAGGGCTGCCTGACGACAGGACAACCCATTTGTAAGGACTGCAGATGCATGCCTATCGGACATCTACATTTATGGTAGGTACCAAACTGTACTTTACCCTCCCTCCATCCCTTCTGTCCTAGCTGGCCTTATCTCTACCTTTCTATCCTATACAACCTTTGTGGTGTATTTGCTTGTAACTGAAGGTATTGTTTTTATTTTATATATATATATATATATATATATATATATATATTTTATTAGCAATATATATTGCCTACCTACTTGGGGGCACCTGACTTCTGGGGCAAGAAACACTGAAGAAAATGGCGTCTGATGCATGTGATGCATCTTATATACCCCTGGCACACTGACGTCAGGGAAGAAGCAACAGCAACCGACGCCGGACCAAGACTTTGGAACTCTGGCCATCTGCGGGACCACCTGACGGCAGGATAACCCAAGTGTAATGACTGCAGCAGTGTGAACACTCGAACATCTACATTTATGGTAGGTACAAAACTGTACTTTTTCCACAATGACAGAGTTTCTCTCAGGACTAATCCTTCCTTCCTTCCAAAGGTTTCTTCTGAGAATAATTTGAATCAGTCTATTGATCTCCCTGTGTTTTTTCCAAATTATTCCAACAAGGCGGAGTACAAATTGCATCAGTTGGATGTTCATAGACAGTTACGTTTTTACTTGCATAGAACTAAGCAAATCAGAAAATCAGACCAGCTGTTCCTGTCCTATGCTGAGGGTAAACAAGGTCTACCAGTGTCGAAAGTAACATTATCTAGGTGGTTGACGTCTATTATTACATTGATATATCAGCTAAGGAATAAAGAGCTTCTTGCTAAACCAAAAGGTTACTCCACTAGAGCTCTAGCTACTTCAGTGGCTTTTCAGGCAAGATTGCCAATGGAAACTATGTATGTGGCAGCTACATGGGCCAATCCTCATACCTTTATTTCACATTATAAGCTGGACGTGGCCTCCAGGAGCAGAGCTGATTTTGGTTCCACTGTTGTCAAGAGTCTGTTCCGATGAGCCACCCAGGATTGAGGTGCTAGGGATGCTGTCCCAACCAGCAAGAATGAAGGTGAGATAGACAACTTAACATTAAGAAGTTATGTACCTACCATAACGTTCCATGTTAGTTGTCTTCTCACCTTCTTTCTTGCGTCCCACCCTCCATCCCCCTATCCTAGTAGACTGAGAAGAGTTCCTTATGTTTTTTTTCACTGGCTGAGTCTTCTCTGGCTATTCCTTTCTGACTAGTAGTCTCTCCAGTAGGATTTATGCATTCTAGGATAGGATTCCTGTATTATTATGTTGGCAGTTAGATTTACCAAACGAGATCTGGGTATCTAGCGCCAGGCATCATGGGATATAGGGGGGCCTCGAGCCAGTAAGCAGCTCTCGAGCTTTTGAAGATGACCGAGTCGGAGCCGAGGATCAGCTCCGAACCCAACCAGCAAGAAAGAAGGTGAGAAGAAGACAACTAACATGGAACGTTATGGCAGGTACATAACTTCTTATTATTTGTGTTTTTAATTTTATTTGCTCCCTATTTGGGGGGCACCTGACATCTGGGGCAAGAAAAAGTGATGTAATGGCATTGGCTGCATGTTTTATAACCCTGACGACCTGACGTCATGGAAGAAGCGACAGCAACCAACGCAGGACCCAAGACTTTGTTAATCAGGCCGACTGAGGGCAACCTGCCAGCAGATTACCCAAATGTAATGACTGCAACAGTGAATACACTCAAACATCTACATTTATGGTAAGTGTGCACAACTGCACTTTACCCTCCCTCCAGCCCCCTGACTTCTGTTGGCTACACCTCTCTTCTTGTTTTCTGTATTTAAGCGTTCTAGTGTGTTTTCTTTTTGTTAGAGGTGTAACCTTGTATATAATTGCTTCACATTATGGGGCACCTGACATCTGGGGCAAGAAAAACTGATGTAATGGTGTCGGCTGCATGCTTTATATCCCTGACTACCTGACGTCATGGAAGAAGAGACAGCAAACCAATGCAGGACCCAAGACTTTGATAATCAGGCTGGCTGAGGGCTACCTGCAAGCAGATAACCCCAAATGTAATGACTACAACAGTGAATACACTCTCTACATTTATGTTAAGTGTACACAACTGTACTTTCTCTGACTTTGAATTATGTTGCTTGAAGTGTAAATATCTGTGGCACTTTCTTCTACTTCATGAGATCCCCCTTCCCCCCAAAACACCATATTTGACTGCTTCTGTTGCTTTTGTACTCAGCTGGGCTGGGTGGAGCTTTGCAAAACTTACCGAAGGTCAAATTAGTTCACAAAAACAGGTGACATAGATGCAGTTTGCCCATCAAGTCACTTTTATTTCCATTGTTTATGAAAACAGTGTGCATGTCTAGCAGCAGACTGTAGAAAATCATTAAATGCATTGACACATTCC
The DNA here is from genome assembly GCF_019279795.1 of Protopterus annectens. Lineage (NCBI taxonomy): Eukaryota > Metazoa > Chordata > Ceratodontiformes > Protopteridae > Protopterus > Protopterus annectens. The sequence continues at coordinate 1,978,054,492 of NC_056741.1, read as the reverse complement.
TGGCTAAATGTGGAATTTATAGCCATTGTACTCTGTTACTTTACAGGTTTAGTTCCAGTTCATTTAGCTCAAGATATGCTTGGGAAGTATGAGTGAATTTTAAGTACATCCAAAAGTGGGGCAGGTACTACCACTCTGTGTATGAAGCAACTTCACTTTATTAAAACAAAAGCAGTATCATAAGCGCTTTCGGGTAAATCCCTTCATCAGATGATAAAACACTATTAAAAACATAGTATCTAATATAGTACAACACAACCAATAAAAATCAATAATTTACCCTCCTTTTTGCTAGAGCTGGTTTTAAAGGGACAACATCATTAATCCTGGGGCTTTGTCAGCTCGCAGTCTAATAATCCATTGCACCTCTTTGTATTCATTTTCATCATACAAGTCACCCATTCTTGGACTACTATTTACAATACATATAACCATAAAGGCAAATACATGATCACTATGCAATTCTGTATGTTTGTACAGTGAACAAGGAAAAACGCTGAAGGCAACCAAATAAATAAAAAAATGCCACAGAGGTAGAATCAATAAATGAAAGCCAATGCTCCAAATAGCGTACACAAGATTTATTTGTCCGCTTTCGTAAAACACTTCATCAGAATAAAATACAAAAGTAAAAAACACACATTAAATACACCCATTAATTAAATAATTAACTAATTAAACATCAATGCTCAATAATGAATTAAGCAAAAAAAGTGGCTACTTTCTGCTTGTCAGTAATATACAAGTTACGGTGTTTTAAAAAACATTTTAAATTAATGCATTCATTCAACCCTGGTGGCCTATCTGATTTTAACTTGCCAGATTGCTTCCCTTTGTTCAAGGTAACATTTAAAATCCCCTCCCCTGGGATCAACTGGACATACTTCCAACACTGTAAATAAAAATTTCTTAAAAACAGAACAATTAGTTGAATGCTTGTATAAAGCGTTAGTGCAGTCCCTAGACTTAATGGCATAAATATGTTCCTTGATGCGGGTGCTGAGTTTCCTGGTAGTCATCCCTACATAAAATGCAGGGCACCCAGAACAAAAAGAGATATAAATAACATTAGTGGTGTTGCAATTAACTGAACCAGGTACCTCAAGAGTGTGTTCAATGGTACTAACGGCTAAGTAAGGACTAACAAGGATAAATCTACAAGCAGTGCACTGATGACAACAACGCATGCCTCTTTTATTAGATACAAAACCACTAACTGTGTGTTTATTGTTTTCCAAGATTTTTTTAACATTGTATTCGTTCCGAAACACAAATTTCGGTTTGTCACCCAAAACTTTGTGTATTTCAGAATTACCCTTAATAACTTTCTAATTGTTTTCCATAATAGACGTAAAATGAAAAATGTCACTGCTCATCTCAAATGAACAGATTAAATTAGAACCATCCAAAAAAATCAGATTTGTGAGCAATAGGTCCAAAATTACCACCAAGTGAGGAACCTAAAATTGCAGGAAAATCTGTAAAACGTCTATTATAAACTTCATTAGCTGTTCTCTCTAAGAGAGTGAGGTCATATCCTCTCTTAGAAAACAGTTCGATGATGAAACTAAATTCATTAAACAAATCGCAATCTCTAGTGGTCATACGACATGCCCGAATAAATTGGCCCTTAGGAATGTTTTTGATCATATATCTGGGATGCCCACTAGAAAAATGTAGGTACCCGTTAGTGAATGTCTCTTTGCGATGAATTTTACTTTGAAATTGACAACTAATGGAATCCCACCAAAGGTGAATGTCCAAAAAATTAATGGCTAAACCTACATCACCCTTGGTGAATTTCAAAAAACTAGAAAATGAGTTCACCTCAAAGATAAATTTGTCAACGGTATCAGGTCCCCCCTCAATGACAAATAAATCTTGTGTACGCTATTTGGAGCATTGGCTTTCATTTATTGATTCTACCTCTGTGGCATTTTTTTATTTATATGTTTGTACAGTGCATTGTGTTCTTTTCCTAAACTTCTGTCTGATAGATGCTTAAAAATTCTATCTTTAAGTCTGCAATTTGTTTTTCCTACATAATATGCAGTACACTGTTGACAGTTTGCAATATAGACAACATTTTGCGTATTACAGTCAGCATACATATTCAAAAAGTACTTCTTGTTGGTCCTGGGGAGTATAAAACAGTTTCCTTCTAAAATGTGCTTACAGGCTTTATAATGTAGGCATCGATATGTTCCCTTCATCTTGATGCCTGGATTTTTAAAATGCGTAGGTTCTTGACATAGAATATCTTTCAAATTTATATTTCTTTTAAAAAGAAATCTTGGTTGTGGCCCAACAACTCTATTTGTATCCTCATCTGTTAAATGAATTCTCCAGTTGTCACTCATTATATTGCATATACCACCTATATCATTACTGTATGTTAAACTTATTTTCAAACCTTCTGTACAGACAGAACTCACACGGTAAGAATAGCGGGCTCCAGGTCCGACTCTAAACCAGTCACAAGTGGTGTCTCGCAAGGCTTGGTCCTGGGACCCCTACTGTTCGGCATATACTTCTCAGAAGTACAGGCAAACAGAGAGGACTGTGGCTAACCAAGTTCGCCGATGACTGCAAACTGGGAGCCATAATTGACTCTCCGGCTGACACGGACATCCTCCAAAAGGGCCTTACTGAGATGGACACCTGGTGTCAAAGTCATGGCCTCAAGCTAAATGCCAGAAAAATGCATAGTCATCCCGTTTGGGAAAAACAAAACACCCACGAATTACCACATGGGTGGCAGCCCCCTTAATACATAAGAGGTAATAAGAGATCTGGGGACCCAGGTAGATAGTAATCTCTCCTTTGACAATCATATTGCCAAGTTAGTTAGGAAATCCTTCTATGTGGCCCATCTAATTACTGAAGGGTTCGCATCTAGAAATAGAGGTTATAGTGCCCCTCGTCTCATCACTCATTAGACCCATCATAGAGTACAATGCCCCATTTGGGATGTACCTCGCAAGACACTTCCATCAGCTGGAAAGACCACAAAAGTACCTCACCAAGAGGATTACTGGTCTCAAACATATGTCCTATGCAGCCCGACTGAAAAAGCTCCGGCTGTACTCAGTGGCATATCGCTTACTCAGAGGTGATCTCTGCCTGACTTACAAAGCCATGTCCAACTCAGAATTGACGGACATGCTCCACCTAAAGAAATCCAAGTCACTACAAGCCACGTGCTCTAGTGCGCTAAACCTTGCCACAACAATAAATAGATCATGCTGGAGGGATAGATTCCTGTCACAGAGACTCCCCATGCTTTGGAACAAAATTCCAAGTTACATCAGGCAGAGCCCCTCACTAACACTCTTCAAGAGAAACCTTGACGATTGGATGGGTAACAGAAAATACACCCCTGGGATCACTTCATTGGCTCTGCTTGACAGAGGATCAGTTAATCAATGGGGCGGTGAAAGCCAACACACTCTGGCTAGGCTTACAAATACCCTCGGGCAGATAGCCTAGTACCTACCTATGAACCTACAGTAACATTTTGAACCTGTGCATCTACCTTATTAGGCCATTTTTTACCTCTATGGTAACCATGATTTTGCACTTTTTCTATAGAGACTGCTGTGGTCCATTTCCTTTTTCAGTAGGTTCTTAAAGTAACCTCGTGCTTGAAAATTATTCTTTAAAGAGTCCCAATTCCTGTATAAAGGAATTTTCATTCGTACAAAGTCTGGATATTCTACTGACTTGGCCCTTGACTATGTGTTGGAATACATGTCTCGAGTGCATGCTGTTGGTCCAACAAGGCTTCTTAAGTAGTGATGTCTCTACCTCCCCATTTTCTTTCTTAGTAATACTAACATCCAAGTATTCAATAACTGAACTGGAATAATTCAATGATAATCTAAAGAAGGTGGTAGTAGACTCTAAATACTTAACAAAGGATGTTACATTTAATGTGGTGCCCCCTCACAAAAAGAAAACATCGTCCACAAATCTGTTGTAAAAGAAAAGTTTGTCTTTCCAGTCATGTGCTGCCTCAAATATCATCATGTCTTCCCAGTATGCCAGAACTAGGTTAGCATATGTGTTCGCACAAGGCATACCCATAGCTATACCTTGTCTTTGGCATTAATACTTTGTTTGACAGAGAAAAACATTGTTTTCTAATACTAGCCTTAATAAGGAACATAACCGTATATTTTCATCTATATGTATATTCATCTTTTTGTTCAGTATTTCTTCTATGGCAGTAATACCATATTGATTTTCTTATGACAGTGAACAAATTCTTTACATCTAGGGGAAACAAACATGTAGGAAATGTCACTGTTCTCTTGTAAATAAACACCCAATGACTCCAGAAATGTAGCAGTATCTTTCAAAATTCTAGGGAAGGTTTATTACATGGGTCTGAAGTACATTCTAACCAGATAGAAATATTTTCTGTTACCCAACCCCTACCCAATACTATAGGTCTCATGGGTGGTGTTTTGAGATCCTTATAAATTTTTGGTAAGGCTTTAAAGACTAGGATAGTAGGATGCTGTATATATAAAAATGTCAGCAACTCATGGTCTATCAAACCAGTTTTTTCCATGTTAAATAAGGATGTGCACTTTTTGTATGTAAGAATTCACCATTGGTGGTGACAGCTGAAAAAAGTCAATTTGTCAGCTAGCAGCAGATCTATTTGTATATTATAAAACTCCTTGCTAAGTACAACAACAGCATCACCCTTATCAGCAGATTTTATAACTATGTTGATATTATTCTTTAGCTCTCGCAGCGCATTTCTATGTGGTTGGTCTAAGTTAAAGGGATCCGTACAGATGCTCGACTGCATCTTTCACCGAATCCCAATTTGGTGAGCATGCTTGCGCAAAAGTGCTGTTCACCAATGCAGCACTTTCACGTAAGTATGCTTGTTGTTCCGGTCGTACTACGGTGCGGTAAGGGAAGATTCCCTTTTCCCCACTGTAATGCGACCTCAAAGTGAGAATATTAAAGTGGGGGGGGTGCAGGGGGGCTTGCCCTCCTGCATTCAAGTAGATTTTATGTATTTTTTGTTTGTTTGTTTTTTTTTACATACTTTAACGAAAGTGTTTTTTCGATGAAAGTGCTTTCATTAAAGTGTGTTCGGTGATAATGGATTTGGGCTTTTGAACTTTTGTTCAAATGTCCTAGATCTAAGTTAAAATACATAGATCTGTGTGTATTCTGTAGATACTGTTCAATTTCACATTCACTTGATTTAACAAGCAACAACAGTGTAGGATTTAAAGTAGATGAAAATGTGCTAGGTTGCTTCAATACATGAGGTGTTTGAACACTGTTAATATCATTAAACATTTGCTTCAACATTACATTCTGTGCAAAGTATAGCAGCTCAGGTATTAGAGTACAAAAATCTGTCCCTGTACTCAGTACAAAATTTAAACCCTTGCTTAACACTGATAGTTGTAATTCAGAAAGAGAAATACCTGAAATATTATGAACATTGCGAAAGTTGCATGTGTTATCAACAGTCCGTCGTCTCTTGTAGCCCTTGTCCATCTGATGTGAAAAACTCTTCTTCCGAGAATTCTTCTTCACCAGTGCTGGTAATGTGAAAAAAGAAGAAGAGGAAGAGGGAGAAAAGGAAGCAGGTGCAACAACAGTTGCAGGCATCTTTTTACATTTTTTTTGGTTTAGCTCCCATTGTGGAAAAGTCCAGCCTATCGCTTCGAGACTGTTCCATTTGGCCAGCTGTAGTGCCTAGATTAATGTCCAAAAATGTTTTTCCTTCAGTCACTGTCTCAGTGACATTAGTAGATGCTGTTTCATTATTTTCTGTGCTAAACAAGACAGGCCCCTGTGAATGAAGACTATTGGGCTGCTTTAAGTTAGCAAAATCTGAGCAGTCTTTTTCATGCTGTTGATTAGGTGCATGTGTACATCATTTGAAGCATTCCATGCTCTTTCTTGAGGGCGAGGCCAAGCAAAGATGTTACCTGATGAAACATCAACAGCTTTGTAGATTCTTTACTTAACTTGTTGAAGTTTTAAATCAGTTAGCAGCTAACTACACATAGTATGTCTATAAGTCTATTTTTATAGTATTCAGTTTTGTCCAGCTGAATATGTAGGTCTTCAGCTTTGTTTAACAGTTTTAATTTTAAGTTTGAATTTTAAGTACTTCTAGAACTATGTTTGCAACAGAAACTTTTCTTGTACGTTTAAGCTGCCATTACTTGGAATTCTGTTGTGGAACAGTTTATTGACTATAGGTGAACTTAAGGAAGGTAGTATAGTCAGTCACACCTCTTAACCTCTTAGCACAAGAAATCTGGACAAAGCCATAAATAAATAATGGGGGGGGGGGGGGGCTGGCAGAGGCCAAAAATAGGATCAAATTTTAAAATTTACTCTTACAAACTTTGAAAAATACTCAAATAAAAATGTTTTGTGTTACCATGCATTTTCAAAATTATATGAAATCTGAAACCCAAATGTCTATCATTAGTGAATTCAGTCCTCACTGATTTGCAAAATCACCAAAAAGTTTTATGGGGAGCAGATGAAAAATATGAGGCAAAAATCTGGACAGTTGAGAGGCATGAGCATAGTATGTCTCAGTTAGTTCCATGTGCACCAGTGTCATGGGAACTCTTAAAAGATGTTTGAAATGTAAATACTTTGTAGGTAGTACTTGGGTCTACCTCTTGCAGATTTAGTTATTCCCATCCCTTAGAAATGAGACTTCTAATAGATAAGCTGTAGCCCTAAATACCCTGCATTCCACGCCCAGTTTCTCCTGATGCCTTGATACAACCTTCATTTGTCTGTTCTATGTATACCCATTAACTTTGTATGTGTTAAGGTCTGAAAGTGATATAGCATGCTGCACTTCTATGGGGCTGCAGTTGTAGAGGGTTTCTGCTGTAGTCAGGTTGTGGGAAAGAAAGCAGCCAGAAGGAAGAATGTGTTTATGCATAACAGCTGGATTTTCAAAGTGAATCATTTAAGCAGCAAGATGTTCATCGTGTTTCACTGTTGCAGTCATTACTCTTGCGGTTATCCTGCTGGCAGGCTACCCACAAACGGCCAGAATTCCAAAGTCTAGGTCCGGCGTCGGTTGCTGTCGCCTCTTCCCTGACGTCAGTGCACCAGGGGTATAAAAGATGCAGCCGACACCATTTTCTTCATTCTTTCTTGTCGCGTGGTGACCGAAGCAAAAGCAGTTCGCAAGTGCCGGTCGGCCGACTCCTGAGATTTTCGAATCCGAATTTCAGAACCGAAGTCTTCATTAAAGCTAAGTACCCCGTTGGGGAAACCTTTTTCTTGCTCCAGACCGATGTCAGAAAAAGTTAATAATTGCATTTCTTGTGGGAAGCAAATACCTCATAAGGATTTTCATTCTTACTGTACTCCTTGCCTAGGCCCTGATCACAACTTTGCTAGCTGTCGGTTTTGTGTTAGATTTAACCAACACACTATTAAGCGTCGGTTCGATTTTTGCATTTCGTTATTTTGGCTGAAGATTTAATTATATAATGCTGTCGGACCAGCCGACAACCGGAGTTTACAAAAAACGCAAGGACAAGGAAAAGGATAGGCATCCGAGGTCCAAAACCGACGACGAGGCCTCTGCTAGGCCAGTCGCCGGTTCTCGGTGAGGCACTTACGCAGCCCATGGCACCCACTACCTCAGAGCCACAGGCCGCTTCCATCTCCCACATGGAGCCGACTGGGCCTCGGGATATTCAAGGTATTGGACACAGAAATCATTCCCTCAGATGGGTCCGGAGCCACTGAGCAGGCATCGGCTTCTGAGGGTGTCTTCAGACCTACACAACTATATATTAAGCCATCTTCAGCTTCAAAGACAAAGACTAAAGCAGCTCTAAAGACAAAGAAACAAGTACAACATTCTCCTACTCCGACTTCCACGCCTAAAAAACAGATGCTCAAAATGGCCGAAGATCTAATTACTTTGATCAGGGGCTCCCATCCCCCTCCTGATAAGAGGCCTAGGCAAGAGACAGAGTATGATTCTTCTGGTCAGGTTTCTATTTCCTCTAATTCCTCTTTTGAACAGGATTTCTCCATGCTTCCCTATGAGGATTCTGATGCTGAAGAATCCATTCCTTCAGCCTCTCCTCCTGAGGATTATTATTTTGGGGAAACCCTGCATACCATGAGGGAGCATTTCCACTGGGAGAGCCAAGATTATTCTGAATCTAAGAAAAGGCTCAGAGACTTTCTGCTACTTCCTCAGCACAGACCCCTTGCTATTCCACCTGTTCTAGACATTGTAGATGATGTATTTTCAGAGTCTGGCCTGTCCCCTGACTCTTTACCCCCTGCACCTGCTAAGCCAGACAGATACTACAGAGTCCCGGATTCTCATAAATTCCTATACAAAAACCCTGCCGCTGACCCAGAAACTATATCTCAGGGTACCAAAGGGGTTAAAGCTTCCACTGCAAAAAACCCTGTCCCCTCTGATAGGGATTCTAGGGCTCTAAACAGATGGGGAAAAAAGTCTACACTTCTGCTACCCTGGTTGTAAGGGCTTTAAATTGTCAGTTTCATATGCTTAAATATCAGCAATATTTAATGTCACTGCTTAAACAGAAATTGTTGACAAATACTGAATGTTCAGAGAACAAGGAATCGCAGGATTTATTGCATGCAGCTGAACAAGTGGGAAAGCATACTTTGCAATGTGGTTATGATTCACTGGAGGCCTCTTGCAGGGCCGCAGTTACAGGTTCTGTGATTAGAAGGCATGCTTGGTTAAAGGAACAAAATCTGCCTGATCATGTTAAAGCAAAATTATTAGATGCACCATTACAGCATGACACTTTGTTTGGTACTAAAGCAGAAGAAGTGTTGAAAAAATGGAAGATAAAGCAAAATCCATGCAGACAGTCAAGGATTTCTTACAGGTACAGCCACCCAGGTTTAGCAGGAACTGGCCTTCTAAAAACTGGTCCTTTCCAGTGTCAGACAGACCACAAAGAGGCAGATACAGGCATCCCAGAGGCAGATCTCAGCCCCAAGGCTCATACAGGCCTAAACAATGAGGTGCTCCTACCTCCAAAAGCAGAGAAGACAAATCACAACCTTGCAGGAAACAGTCCCAATGACTTTCCTCTACCAGATCCAAGCACTTTTCTTTTGGCAGCCCCCTTAGGGGAAAACTAGCACTTTTTTCATCAAATTGGCAAATGGTTACCCAAGACAAATGGGTCCTGAACATAGTGTCCCAAGGCTACAGGTTCCATTTTCACATTCTACCAAGGTCAAAAGGTATGCCAGACCTGCCACACAATCAATGGGCAGAGGCACAAAAACAAATTACAGCCCTCATGGACGTGAGGGCCATTCAGCAAGTACCGCAACAAGAGCAGGGGCAAAGATTTTACTCCAGACTTTTCCTAGTACCCAGAAAGGACAAAACCTGGAGACCAATACTGGACCTGTCTATACTAAATACGTTTCTGGAAGTTCCAAAATTCAAAATGTTGACTCTACAGCAGCTACTGCCCATGTTGGGCAAGAAGGCTTGGCTCATAACTTTGGACCTAAAAGAGGCATACCTGCATGTCCCAATCAAACAATCTTGCAGAACATACCTCAGATTCATAGCTGGCTCAATGCATTACCAATTCTCTGCACTGCCCTTTGGCTTATCTACTGCGCCCAGGGTCTTCACAAAATGCCTGGCACCAGTAATTGCGTTTTGCAGACAAAAAGGAATTCAAATATATCCCTACTTGGATGACTGCCTAATTCAAGCAGAAAACAAAGACATTCTTCTAAAGCATCTGGCATTTGTAAAAAGATTACTAATTGGCCTAGGGTACACAGTAAACGAAAATAAATCAAAACTAGTGCCCTCTCAAGAGATAATATTCCTGGGTGCAAGCTTAAATACAACTGCCCAGATAGCTTATCTCACGCCAGACAAACAAAAGCAACTGACTACTTACTTCAAGAAATTGGCAACAAAAACCCACTTATCTGCAAGGAAAATCCTGCAGGCCTTGGGTTTCATGGCATCCTGCATTCTACTAATTCCATATGCCAGACTGCATATGAGAAAACTACAATGGTATCTAAAAAGTGTTTGGACTCAGCATTGCCACAGCCTGGAGACTGTAATTGCACTCATTCCCTGCCTGCAACAGGAGTTTTGATGGTGGGCAGAAGCCTGTCAACACAAGGGTTTGCCATTCAGTGTACCCACAGCCAGGCAGACACTGACAACAGATGCATCAGATTATGCCTGGGGGGCCCGTATGGCAGGAAAATGTATTCAGGGCACATGGCCTGCAAACCAGATGCATCTTCACATCAATCAAAAAGAGATGCTAGCTGTTCAAAATGCCCTGACAGCTTTCAAGAACCTGCTTCATCCAGGGCAGTTACTGATAAAGACAGACAACACTACGGTCATGTGGTACATTAATAAGCAGGGAGGTACACATTCCTACCTCCTCTGCAGTCAAGCAATGAACGTGGGACACTGCATTGGCTTTTCAAGTTCATCTGCAAGCACAATTCCTGCCAGGAAAAACAAATACTCTGGCAGACGAACTAAGCAGAAACCTCATGGATCCCCACGAATGGAAACTGGATCCACAAGTCTTCAGCATGATAATAAGGAAATGGGGATGCCCAGACATAGATCTATTTGCCTCCCCTCACAACTGCCAATTGCAGAGATTTTGCACAAGGATTTATCACAAGCAAGCATGGAAAGTGGACGCCCTATCCTTCAGCTGGAAAAATCTAACAGTATATGCTTTTCCCCCACTGCCTCTCCTTCCCAGGGTACTCCTAAAGGTCAGACAAGAGAAGCCAAAAATGATACTGATTGCACCAGACTGGCCACACCAGCACTGGTACCTAATCCTAAAGAGCTTGTCTCAAGGTCCAGCATGGATATTGCCTCAGACATCTCACTTGCTGACCCAACAAAACAATCAGATCCTGCACAGCCAACTCAGGACCTTAAATCTGGCAGCATGGCGGATAATATAGCCATTCAGAACACTCCTCTTTCAAAAGCTGTTATGGATGTTATCTTGGAGGCCAGGAGGCCCAGTACCAGAAAATCTTATGCAGAAAAATGAAAGAGATTCTGTGCTTGGAACCAGGAACAAGTCATTGACACGGGTGTACCAAGTATCCCTCAGATTTTACAATACCTAACTGAGATGCTGAATAAAGGCCTTTCTTTTTCATCAATTAAGAGTCATGCCTCTGCCATTTCAGTCCATTACAATACGGAACCACCTATCTTTTCTCATCCTTTAATAAGGCAGTACCTCAGAGGGGCCAAAAACATTAGGCCTCCAAGGAGAGCACCAATTCCATCCTGGGACCTCAATTATGTTTTGGAAAAACTCACACTGCCTCCTTTCGAGCCAGCATCAACAACAGATATAAAATTCTTATCCTGGAAAATAGCTCTGCTCCTAGCAATAACCTCTGCAAGGCGAGTTTCGGAGTTACAAGCACTCATGGCTGTGGAACCTTTCATCATTTTTCACCCAGACAGGGTTTCTCTGAGCACAAACCCTACATTTATGCCTAAGGTGGTGTCCAGTGTGGCCCTCAGCCAAACCATTCACTTGCCTACCTTTTATCCAAATCCACAGAACTAGGGTGAGAAAATTCTGCATTCTTTAGACATGCACAGGCAGTTACGCTTCTACTTGGACAGAACTAAAGCTTTCAGAAAGACTGAGCAACTTTTAGTGTCATATGCTGCAGGATCACAAGGAAAGGCCATCTCAAAACAGACCATTTCTAAATGGATAGGCCACTGCATCCGTTTCTGCTATTTTCAACATGGGAAATCAGTGCCTAAGGGCATTAGGCCTCATTCCACCAGAGCAGCAGCCACTTCAGCAGCCTTCCTCAGAGGAGTACCAACCAAAAATATCTTAGAAGCTGCAACTTGGAGTTCAGTGCACACCTTCACAAAGCACTACCACTTACCTGTTTACTCTAAGTCCAGAGCAGGTTTCGCCACTGCAGTTCTGCAGGGCCTCATAGCCTCTCCTAATCCTATTTAGTCCAGCCACCCATCCTCAGCTTTGGGATTCAACCCAAGAGTAATGACTGCAACAGTGAAACATGATGAACATAGTACAGTTGTGTACCTACCATAAATGTAGATGTTCGAGTGTATTCACTGTTGCAGTCCAGGTTACCAACCACCCCCCTTTTTCTTTGCTGGGATTTATCTGCACTTCTCTATCCTATACAACCTATTTGGTGTATTTGCTTGTAGATGAAGGAAATGTTATTTTTATGCATGCATTTTTATTGGCATATTTTTCAGCCTATCAGTTTGGGGGCACCTGACATCTGGGGCAAGAAAAACTGAAGAAAGAGGCGTCGGCTGCATCTTTTATACCCTTGGCGCACTGAAGTCAGGGAAGAGGCGACAGCAACCGACGCCTGACCTAGACTTTGGAATTCTGGCTGACTGAGGGTAGCCTGCCAGCAGGATAACCCCAAGAGTAATGACTGCAACAGTGAATACACTCGAACATCTACATTTATGGTAGGTACACAACTGTACTTTCTGTTTCTCTGCAGCCACTGCCTTTTGTCACTTGAATGGATGCAGTTTGTGACTGGTAGGCACATGCAGGTGTAATAAATTGGAAATCTAACTAGAGTTGACTTTGGGAAGGTGCAGTGTTTGTGGTTTGAAGCAAGTCTATTTGCTGTAGTCTGATAATGTGACATTAATTTTTAGGGGCTGTATCTATTTACATAAGCTCCAAAAAAAAAAAAAATAGAAAAAGAAACAATGTAACAGGTTAAAAAGTGCTGTCAGTGTTTAGTCTAGAAATTAAGCCAAAGCAAAGTTTATACATGCTGTAAATGGAAAATTACTTTTTATAGAAGTTAATTTTTCTTTTTTGATTTCCGAGCACTTGTACACAATTCTTAACCTGTACAGTGTAATTTGCATTGTTTTCTGTAATTTGTTTCACATAAGTTTTTTTGTACTGGGTGATCCCTGTTTGCAGTGGAACATAGTCCATAAAGTAAAAGTGTTGGGTTGTAACATTTTCACTTTATAAGCTATATACTATTATACTATTATATTTGTTTCCCATTTGGTAACTCTACAAGCAGGGTAGTATGTGTGGGTGTATCTGTAGGTATACACACACATACATTTTTTGGCTAATTGTCAGTTAAGTAACTGCCAAACTGTTAAATTAATCCACAACGTCTTACCCACATTAATCCAGCATAGAGCTGGAATACATTTTTTGCCAACGTATTAATTTAACAGTTTGGCAATTACTTATCTAATACAGAATTATTTACCTATGCTAATCCAACATAATTTAGAGCTGGAAGCCAGAGTGACATAAACCCCTCCTGCCCGGCCGTTAATATTAATGCTGTAAACATGGCTCCATGTGTTTAATCTTCGCATTTCTAAGTTATCTTTAAAACTTTGCAATTTTCTAAAGGCTGCAAAATAAATGTTTCTTTTTACACAGAAAAGTGTTCACATGCATCTTTGTTGTGTGTGTGTAAAAAGAAATGTATGTTTTGTACTTTTAGATATGATCTTTAACAACAAAGTTTTTTGTTTTTATTATTTTAAATGCTAGATTCCACTTCAGTCTTGAAATCACTGACTGCAATGACGAGGGTGACAACCTCTGTCTTGAAGAAAAATGTTGTTTCTTAGAAGAATAGCTGTAGTCTTTCTGTATTTGACGCTGTTCTTGACTACATGGCTGTTCATTGCTGTAATGGCTCCTTCTGTGGTGTCACCGTAACTCTCAAGTGTACCTCATTATGGGGAACCTTCCTCATTTGGGGTCGTACAAAGGTTATGTTCCTCTAAGTTCCACATCGAAAGGGTTTGTGATATTAGGTTCATAGGTTCATAGGTTTTTAACTGATATCCATAGTAAATAGAGCCGAATTGTATTAATTCATTAAAATAACTAATATACAAGTAAAAATATCAAATTTTATCTATTCTATGAGCTTTTTTGTTGAAGTTGTTAGTAAGCTGTGTTAGTAAGTGTTCCGCATTTTGCCCATTGTTCCACATTGAGAGGGAGCGTTCCTCATTTTGGAGATGGAAGGTTGAGAACTATGGATGTCACCGTAATCATTTCAAGATTTGCAGTCATTTTTCTGTTTTCTTTTTCTGTTATTGTTCATTGTGTGATGCTAAAGTCTCCCTGTATTTCTCTGTGGAATGCCCTTTGACTTTGTTAGTCAGTTCATTAAAGTTGTCAGTTCAGTGCTTGAAAGTGATTATGAGGTGTTTTTTCTAGTAAATTAATGTCCAAGTTGCTGGTTTAACTTCTGATGTTGGAATACTAAATCCTTACAAGGATTACCCATATTTGAATTCAGCAGGAAGTTTAAGTGATAGTGACGTTGATGTTGATGAGGCTGCATACTATAGTGAAATCCTGTTCTAAAATGACTACTTGGCCAGTAAAATTTTCTGTTATCCTTTGCCATTATGTCTTATTGGGCTCATACACTGTACCACACAACATTATTATAAAAGTTCACTTTACCACTGTCCTACTTTTATAAAAACTATGTATCTAAACCTTGTTAGTATAAACACTCATTCTGCTCTACCTTTGAATAATTTTTCATATCATTCTATATTCATATTTATCTGGACAATGTTTTTGTTTTCTCACTATTGCATGCTTGCGTAGTCAGTGTTTTTCTCATTATTGTATGCTCCAATGATTTGTTACACTATGCATGTATGTATGTTTCTCTCTCCATATCTTGTGCATTTCTCTCTGGGCTTCTTCTGAAAAGGGGTTTTCCACCTAGTCCAACTTTTACCAATAGATAAAAGTAATAAACATTAAAAATGTTGTTGTTTTTCTTTCTGCTTTTCTCAGTTAGGGGTCTCCACAGCGGAACTCCAGTCCGCTAATGATTGGCAGTAGAATTTTACGGTGCTGAGGTGCCAGCTCGATGCCCAACCTTCAACGAAGGCACACCCATTCACGCATGTCTTTCGAACGCTACTCGACCGCGGGGAGGACATGCAGACTCCACACAGAAGGCGCTCCATCCGAGAATCGAATGGAAAAACCTCTTGCTGTGAGGCGACAACGCTACTGCTGCACCACCGCAGCTTCTAATAATGTGGGAAATCAGGAATAGTATGGTTTCTGCTAGGATATTATAAATCTGCTAATAGTGAAATGTGTATATTTTCTAAACTGGTGACTGCATTACTTTTGTTTTGTGGTTGCACTTACTGTTATCACTGTGGGTGCACTGTTTTTGTTTTGAGTGGCAATCGGTATATGGGTAAAGTGTTTTTGTCTGTAATGTAGGGAAGGAAGTATTGGCGAATGTCTGGATCTGTTTGAAAATTAGCTATGAATATGAAATTAGGAATGAGGACTGTAATGTTTACCACAGAAGCTGTGTCAAAGATACACAGATATATACACACACACACACACACACACACACACACACACACACACACTCACAGTCTCTCTCTCTCTCTCTATCTCACCTTGTTCTTGAACAAAGACGTGACATTCCGTGCATTGTTTCATTTCTTCTGTATGTAATGTGAGCTGGTTTTCTTTTTTTTATCATTCCTGAAAAAATTGTAGTGTATATCAGCAGTAGCACAGGTATATAGTGCAGTTTACAAGGGAATAAAGGCTTATTCCTGAAACTGCTTGTAGGGTGATAGAGACAGGGTGAAATGATAGTGCCGGTTATTGGGTTTCGGTATTTAGTGTTTTCGGCTTTGTAAGTCTCCAAAACTGAAATTCGGGATTTCAGTATTTAAAGCAATATCAGTAGAAAAATGCGGATTAACAAATGTATATATGTTTTGAAAAAGCAACTCCAATGTTCAAAAACAACTCCAGTGTTCAAAAAACGAATGTGTAAAAATTGCTTCCAACATCAACTGCATTAATCACAAAACAATTACTATAACTAGTAATGAGATAACAAAACCTAGTTTGTGACAATGTTTCTATGTTAACTCAAAGTGAATGAAAAAACGTACAGTTATCTACCTGATGTTATATAGTAATAAACAAAGATGGAAAATCAGAATTATCAGAATTTAATGTCTCAAACAACTCTTTAGTTTCAATAGGCAGGTGATGCTACAGTTGTCATTAAGACCAGAGTGGCAAAATGCATTTAGTGACAGCTGCCGTTCAAGTTCACGGCATTCCAATAAAATAGAAGTAGGTTCCCCTCTAGTGTCATACGCTAACATACGCTATATACATTTGTTAAGCCGCATTTTTCTACTGATATTGCTTTAAATATCGAACCTTTCCCAATTAAATGGGGTCAGCTGATTGGCTCGAATTACTAACTATCTAAAGCGGAACTTTTAAAAAGGTTTTAAAACTAATTCTTTTTATTTCTGATGAAGTTTCTCTCTTCAGAGAGATGAAAACGTGTCTTGGTTTTAAATAAACTGGTTATACGTTAAAATTAAATTATAGTACTTTGTGACTTAGTCATTTGCGAACAGCTGTTTGGTTCTCTTCTTGGATTATTGAATTTCTTTAAGTGGAGCATGTCCAACAGCTCTGGGTTTGACATAGCTTTGTATGCTAGGCTGAGATCGCCTCTGAGTAGGCGTTATGCAACAGAGTAAAGCTGGAGTTTTTTGAGATGGTATATATATATATATATATATATATATATATATATATATATATATATTTTAGAATATATAAAATGTATATATAAAACAGTTCTTGCTTTTTGTTTTAAAACATACAATAGGTCAGATCATAATTTTTATCATGATTTACATAAAACACATTAGGAAACAAAACTTTTAGTTTTCTTTTGATGCAAGTTAAAACACAGTTTTATATTGTCAACACAATGATAACGACCTTACTACCAAAATCGGATATATAATCCAGTCTACATTTTTTTTTTCCTTTTGAAGACCATCCTATAAAAATATTTTGATAATTATGTGTTGTGTTTGCATTAGTCTTTTCTGCTAACTGATTAACTTATTTTTTTAACTGTTGAATTAACTGTGGACATTTTGCTTTTTGGAGTAAACATGTTGGCTTTTGTTATGCCCCACTAAATGAGTGATATTACTAAGACATTTTACAAACGGTGTCTACTTAGAAAAACTTATAATAAATTATAAACATATTGAGGAACAATTTCTGTGAACATTTTAAAACTTGATGGCAAAATTGTCTATTTACACAGATTTACAGTGTGTTGTAGAAAACATGATTTGTACACTGGAGAATGCTTTTTACATATTAAACCATTTACTGTACAACATATGCCAAGCATATTTATTATTTACTATCAGTTTTGCTTGCACAGAATTTTTCTGCAATTGTACATACATGGACTGTAATGTACCCTTAGTATTAAACTGAAGCTTGCTAATTAAACATTTACTGAAACATTAAAATGTGTCACTGTTTTCTGGTATTTTTGTCTCACTACCATACATGCTGATGGTACCCTAATCGCTTAATGACAATAAAAAGGCAGGGTTGTCTTTTACTGAATCATTGATGCAGGCTAATATATTTTTCTTTCATAATTTTATTTTAGACCCTTCTGCAGTACTGTTTACACAGTCAGTGTAAAATTGAAAGACTTCCCTTTCCCCCTGTAGTATGCAGCATTTCATTGCAGTATTATTTTGTAGAGATATATTTGCTTCACACTGTAAGAGTTGAATGTATGCTTGCCCTCTGGCTGTTTTCCAAACCATGACACTGTGGTCTAAGGAAAGATTTTAACATGATATTTTTGTCCCTCGGGACAGAAGAAGTTACCTTGGGCTCTATTTGTAGTATGTACCCAGTGCAACTTTATATTAACTATTACTTCTGTATACTTGTTCTGCTTGAGTTTTTGCTGTTTCTGGTGTTGTACAATTACAAAAAATTGTAAAAAACAAGATATATTTGCTTAAATAACACATGCTTATATTTACATTATTTACATTTGCTGGTCTCTCTGCCTTTTGTTCTTGTGCATTTAAAACAGATGCACTTTAGGTGAAAAAGAAAATACATGCATGACACTCTTGTGACTTCATGTCTTTACTGCTTTTAACTAGTCTCATTTGATTTCTATGCATTAGAACTGTTCTGTTTTTCTTTTTCTTTTTTTTTTACATTTTGACATGAAATTATCTAACAGCTTAGCTATGATAGGCTGTACCTATGTGTATGTCATAAGAACTGCAGTTATACGTCCTACTTTACTGTTTAACTGATGTGCCTTGCTTTAACTGAATGAAAGTTTTAAAACATTTGGGAATCATCTGTCCATACATTAGATCCTGCTGTGTACGCTAACCATTTTTAAAATGTAGAGTAAATAATTTTTTGTCAGTTTAGCTAATTGCTTTGTAAGGTCTGAAATTTCTTTCTTTAACTTTTTACTAACCAGATTCTTTTTGTCTTGTAATTCTGCACGGGCTGTCTGATATTTTTTAGTAATCTGTTCTGCCGACTTTAAAGCTGTAATGCACCTCTGAAAAAGTGTTTGTATATGTTGTCTAAACTTTCTGAATTCATTTTGTCTTGTCTTTTAGAAGTTTATTACATTTTTCTGTCATTCACCACAAACCTCATTTCTGTTTTTATCCGTTTTCTGCTGTGCAGTGACTTCATTCCACTTTTGTCTAATGGGTGTAACAAGGTAGATGTACAGGAGATGTCTGTCAGTAACTGATTTGACTGCTGTTGTAAGTCTGAAATTAACGTTTCACATGTTGTAACAGGGCATAACTGTTAAACATCCAGAAATAATGTAAGAGCATTACCCTTTTGTTTCTTTGCAATTCAACTTGCTAATAATGGTCTGCACTGTATTTTTATAGCATTGTACACAGAAAGCAGTTTCACATGACTTGCACAATAAACATTTATGGTTATACCACACATGTTTTTGTTCAAGATACTAGTCAAACGTAATCCATTTGCATAATTCCTGACTGTCAACTTGCCCTAATAAGATTTTACATTTGTTAATATGCTGTTTATACAAACTCTGTAGTCTGTTCAAAATGTTATGTGGTCGTTCTGATATATTAAGAGTAAAACTTTGTTTACTATCCTAGTGGCATCCTTACAGCATGTAAATACAAAAATATTTCTTACCAATTTTACAGGGACACAGTTAGCCATGCTAGTTACTGTAGATGGTTAGAAAACTTATGTAGTTACTTGAAAAGCTAGTGAAATGAAGGCTGGCATTTGCAGATTTGAAACCTGGGAATTCACCTACCTGGAGAATTTATGTCACTGATTCCTTCCTGCATGGCAGTCACTCTGAATTCAGACTTCTGGGGACTGTACTGCTGCAAACTGTGGAAAACTGAAGTACTCCTATTCAGGACTCAATCACATACATAAGTGTTAGTTATTCACTCCTTTACTGGAGTGACCTTATACAAGGCACCTGTCCCCCTGTGTTCAAATACAGGCTAGGCTCGCCACTGAAAAATTAAATGCAGATGTTTGTGCTGCTGCTGCTTGCTGAAACCAGACTATTAACCTTTTCAGTACTA
The DNA here is from genome assembly GCF_019279795.1 of Protopterus annectens. Taxonomy (NCBI): domain Eukaryota; kingdom Metazoa; phylum Chordata; order Ceratodontiformes; family Protopteridae; genus Protopterus; species Protopterus annectens. The sequence continues at coordinate 1,978,034,928 of NC_056741.1, read as the reverse complement.
TATATTAACTTTTGTGCAGTTACTAATAAAGTAATTTGTCTATGTAACGGATGACACGTATGATAATGTCACAGTTTACAGGTTTTAATGTACCAGGTTCAACTTCTCAGGCAGCATAGATGATGTTCTCCAGTGTACCAGATCTAACAAAAAAATCAGATCTAACATCATACACTTTTGATGTTCTTTTTTATATACATTTTATTTTGCAGTCTGTTGGGAACTTTCAAGGTTAGCACTTTGTTATTTCTCTGATGTCATACAGTCTGTTCATTGTGTACTGTTTCAAGGTGAATAATCTTAAACTTTTAGGGAGTCTTTTCTGGTGGGATTGTTTCTGTCTCTGATACTCCCTGCACCTGGTTTCTTATCTGTTTTGCTTGAAGCTTGTACCAAGTACTGGACATTCTGTAATGCATTCAGTTGGATGCCAAGCCTGCATATTTCTAACTAAGGAAAGTTTAACCCTTTTGTACATGTATGCTAGCAGACAGAAATGTACGTGCATCTAGGTGACTATATTTTCCTACATATATTCTAGCAAACAGAAGCGTACATGCACAGTTATATTTTGCTACATATATATTCTAATAAACAGAAGTGTGTATGCAGTTATAAATATCTAACAGTAGGTAGGAATTGCCTTCTCAATACAGCTAGTTAAATGGTAGTAAAAGTCAGAGGCATATTCAATGGCTTTAGCATTGGGATCATTAATGCAGGCATGGCAGTTTTCCTTTTCTAATACTTTCCTGGTTGTTTGAGGAAGAAAAAGTTTCCAGGCACCAGTTTACCTTACCTTTTTCCTGGTCATCTGTTGATCTCCCCTCCCACCCAAAAAAGTCTGTTCCGCTTTTGCCCCCTTGACAATCTTGTCCTCTCCTGTCAGTCTGTGCTAGATAGTCATTATATAAGACTAGTTGGCTCCAGACAGTATAGAAAACGGTTGCTTTTTAGAGATTCTTTAGGCTTCCTCCAGCATGCCTTCATATGAGAGATAATTTTGTGTTTAGAGCTGCATCTGGCAAGGTTACACTCTATTGCCGATAAAGTGGAACTAGTGTCATGCTTCTTTGTTAATTGTACCCAAGAGGTTGAAGGGCATGAGTAAATCCTGCCTTTCTTTTGGTTGAGTAATTTCAGCCTTCACATCATTATGCAAAACTTTTATATTTCACCTACCCGTCAAGAATTATGATGTTACTACCAGAAGATTTGACACTGAATTTGTAGATATGAAAGATACTTGTAGATGCATTGGTATTTGGGAATGACATGGAAATGTCATTACTTTCCTCCGAGTAGTAAGCATTTTCAGTACGTTGTGTTATTTGTGTTTTGTTCTGCTCCCTGAGTCATATTCCTTATCACAGTTGTGTTTGTGGAGACCGAATCAGTAGTAGCACTACCTCTAGGCATTCCATTGCTTGGATGATCAGCTATTGGTAGTCTCCACACAGGATTCTTTACTGACTAATGTGGCCTAGGGTTTGCCTTGACTGCAGTTGCTTGGAGTCCTCCCCTGTTCCTGATGCAGTGTTCCCCCTTCATGAGAGTTAATAAGTTTTGATATTACCTCCTATAACAGGTCATACTAACTGAAGGTTTTGGAATACTGGTGGTATTGCATATATGAAATCAAGTGTACTTTCTTTTTCATGTAACCTTTTTGTGGTTGCCATGTTTGCCAACCTGATTAATCTGAGGAAGTTTTTTTTTTTTTTTTTTTTTTTTTTTTTTTTTTTTTGCGCTTACTATCCTGATTTACTGCCCCTCTCTTGCTGGTAAATAGTTCAAAGGAATGACCAAAGCTTGTTGTCACATCATAATGATCTGAGAGAGCCTGGTCTCTGGTCATTCTAGCATTGGCCTATCCAGGTACTGTTCATTTCTGAGTGTTTGGGGCCCTAGTGATGTGACAGGATGATGCCACCATCAGAGCATTACAATAAATTCATATTTGAATCAGCTCCAGGGCATGGAGGAATTAAGACTCGAGTAGGGAAAAGAGGTAACCTGGTTCAGTAATGTACTGATTCCAGACTGAGGCTGGAAAAAGTGCAGTAGCTTTAATGACTATAGTGCATACCCTGGTTTATCACACAGGTCCCTCTCCCTTTTGCAGCTAGATTTAGTTGCATACATGAGAGTGAGCTGGTGTCATTGGGCAGGTATTGTGGGCAACACCTAGGCAAAGCATAGCATGCTTTGAGGTTATGGGTGGTGAGGTTAGGTCATTTAAGAAACTCCTTCTGTGGCTGTATGGATGATGGCACTGTGCTAGCCATCTGTCAACTCCCAGCATTGTCATGAGCAGTGTAAGCACCACAGGTAATTCATTGTTGAATGTCCCCCATACACACACACAAAGGCTGTGTGTAGTACAGTGGGTAATGTTGTAGGAGAAACAGTTGTTCCAGAAATTTAGTAAGAAGGCAGATAGGCTTCTCCATACCTTTGCTTTCCCTTCAACTACTGCCTTCTATGACAGATACAGGCTGTTCTTTATTCCATCTTTCACTCTCTGTGTATCTCTACTTTCTTTAAATTTACTGACTCTCTACATGCTTCTTCTAGGTGAGTAGCAGACAAACAGCTAATCCATAATTTATCTCCCCTCTTCTGCTTACATGGTATGTACACTCCTGTTTCCAGAATACATTTCTCTCCTTCATTCTCTCTGTCCTGGTGTCTGTCCCTTGAGAGGGAAGAGTTCAAAAGGGACTGGCTTTCTGAAGGGAAACAAAGACTAGAGACCAGAGCTATCCCTCAGGGTCCTCAAGAATTTGAGCAATATGTTGTCACATGCCACTGACTGAGATTTTCAGCAGATCAAAGCCACTTTCGAAGTGCCTGATAATTGGAAGACAGCAAACATGTTTCTTTTATACAAGGGGGTGAGGGGGTAGGAAAAATCCAGGGAACTATAGGCCTGTTAGCTTAAGTCTAAGAAAGTCCTGCAGGGAATCTTAAGGGAAAGGTTGGTTGCATTCCTTGAGAACAATGCTCAGGTCAGCAGCCAAGATGGCTTCATGGCTGGAAGAAGGTGTTAAACACAATCCAATTTTTATGACTGGACTACATGAGACCTTGATAAGATAAAAGTTGTACATGTGGTCTACGGTTCAGCCAGGCCTTGTGGCTAAGTCCTGCTCAGGAGGCTGATAGTTCTGATGCTACATTTACCTTTTCAGTTTTCCTAAGGAACTGATTTATTACATGGTTATGCAGTAGCTCACAGAGGGCTGTGGTGAGGAGGACAATGTCGGGAATAAGGAAAGCGAGTATTGTTCTACTACAGGTGTGGGTCCTGGGTCCAGTTACTTTTATATAGACTGAAATGGGGAAGTTCTGGTTTGTTGTATATAAATGCCACATGCTTCATCTGGGGCACAGCAACCCTAATGTGAAGCATTTGTCAGAGGGAGAGTCAAACTGGTGATCTGTGTGTGTTAATCATGCCTGAGGTAGACCATCAGGAGTGGATGGAAAAGTAGTGGCAGCAACTAACAGAATGCTGGGACATATCCCTGGAGCGGATAGACTCCAAATGTTGAGGTGGCGCTTCCAGTACACTGGGCCATAGACAGGCTCCCCCACTTTGAACGTTCTCTGCACCTCTGGATACTATACAAGGAGGGGGGATATCAGGTATCTGGAAAGAGCCAAGATAAAAGCCATCAAGAGGGTGTGTGGAAAGGAGGGGAAGGTGTGGGCCTAAAGAAGCTTGGTTTCTTACTTGAGACTAGCAAAGTTGAAGGAACTCTTAACACTGGTGCACAAACTCCTGTTTGGGATATGCAAACGAGTTGCTATGAACAGGAATAAGCGAGGAGGAGGAGGGAGGACAGGCAGTGGGGTGTACCTACCAAATGCTTCTTGGATCACTGAGTGCATGCTACAGGCAGAATTCTGGAATGCAATATAAGAATAGTTGATGGAGGAAGGAATATGCAGATGGCTTTAAAAGGGCATGGCACATATACAGAAGTGAGGGTGAAAATAAGAAAGGAGTGTAGGAAGAATGTAGTCTGCACCTAAAGGGCAGACTGGCTTACTGTCTCTTTGTGCTACAAAAGTAACATAGATTTTAAAGTTGAGTATATTGAAACATGCCACTTTTTTTGTTCTAACTAAAATAGTTCCGTCTATGCATTTATATGTATTTCCTTATGTTCTCTTGTCATCCACGTTTGTCTGTTTGGGATACCCTCCAAAAAAGGAAATGGGGGAACTGTTCATCCCAATTGCTGTCACAGCACAATGCCTTGGTTCATAAAGGAATTTCTAACTACACCATGCTTTATGTAAGAGACGTAACTCAGAAAATTATCCCTCCCCCCAACACACACAGACACACACCCCAGCCAGGTTCTTTACAGTCCTATGGCTTACTCTAAACGCCTTCTGTAGTAAAGGTGTGAGATTTGAGCATGCAAACCAACACATTGAAAAATAAACTTCAATTCAGCGAAGGAAAAAAATTCTGAAACTTGCTGATCCTTTTCTGTGTCCATCTAATCCAACTGTTGGGAATGGAGTTAATTTTTCTGATCTGTTATGCCCATTTGCTACTGCTGTCTGCCTCAAGCACCTGACTTTTCCCCTTCCATAATGCTCTGCTTGCTACATTGTCCACTGATTTCATTTGCTGCCATTGGTAACAGATAGTCCTCAAGCTGTGCAGCTAAGTGCTCTGATTCTTCAGCTTCATTTAACTTGGAGTTCCTTATTTCTTCAAGATGTTTTTGGTGTGTGTATTTAGTAATAATCTTCATTGTTAGTGAGTCTTGGTTAATTTCTTCTTATCCGTAACTCTTATAAAAGTTTAGGCAGATGCCTAGCTTTTTTTTTCTATCAGCATCAATTAAAACAGAAGTGTATACCAATTCTGTTTATTGACTGAGCTTTTTCCCTTTCTGTTACATTCTAATTTAATTACAAATTTTAAATTTGTGATTGTAAAGAGCTTGTGTGAGACTTGCAGTGTTATGGAGAAAAGTTTCAGAAAGCATGTCAAGTGCGGACACAAGATTCTTCCTCAAGATCTACACAATTCATGTCTAGTTTGCTTTGGGTCCGTAGCGTTTTCAGGTAGTGTGTGACAGTTGCCAGTTTTGAACCTAGGACTCTCAGGGATTGCCTCAGTAAACTGTTTGTGAAGGGCCTTTTGAGGCTTCAGAGAAAAGGAGGGAAAAGATAAGGAGGCAAGGAAAATAAAAGCTCTGGACCCAACTTCCATCTCAGATACTAAAGTTCCCAGAAGTCAAGATAAGGAACCTTCCCTGTCTTCTTCTTCAGCAGTAACAGCCAGATCTCCAGAAACCACCATTATCTGAGACACGTCCACTCAGCCAGCTCCAAGCAGGCATTCATCAGAGAGGGAACTACAGTCTATGTTCATTCCTTCTTGTTCTCCTTCAGTCAACTCCATAAGGTCATTGAAATCAGTCAGAAGTACCACAGAAGCAGATTGGGAATCAATGATGAGGGCCTTTCTCAAGACTCAAATGGAAATGGGTATTGTTCCATCACCTTCTGCAGCTAAGATGGATTGGTTTGTCCCCTTTTACCATTATTAGCTCCATCCCTGGCACTTGTCTCTCCGTTGGCTGCTTTGGAGCTATCTTGAATCCCAAGCCCAGTAACACTGGTGCAGATGCTTACACTTCCCTCTGAGGACCCTTGACATTGGGTGAATCCTGGCTCTGACCACTTGATGCTAGATCTTCAGTGCTTTTCTTGGCCCAAGCATGTGTTGGGCAATTTATTAGTGTTGAACTCCTCAGCCTTTGAGTTGTTGGTTCCGGTCTACATCCTGAACCCATCTGACTCCTTTGTGCGGGGAATCAACATTCAGCCCTAGCAATTCCCACTTTGGCAAGGGTTTGCTTAGCCTCAGCAGTTGGATTTCCAGGGTTCAGAAGATACAGGATCAGTGGTCAAAGACATGGAGAGAGTAATAGCTTCTCCACAGAGACATTTTCTGAGGATTCCCTCTGCACAATTTCCTCCCTGTAATGGCCACCCAGCTGTATCTAAGCCTTCATTTTATGCCTCCCAAATATTTTCAGGGACAAGGCCATAGTGCTGACAAAGTCTTCCAGGGGCTCTGATCAGTCATAATCAGAGAGTTCGAGAAAGAGGATGTTTAAAAGGAGACACACAGAGACTCCCTTACAGAGTCCTCCACCTCAAGACATGGACTTTGATCTGGGGAAATGCTTGAAATAATGAGACAGAGGGGATCTTGGTGCACTTTAACTCCCTCTCTGGATGAGAGAGTGCATTTTGAAGCATATTGGTCTGCTCCATCTACCACTTGGGTGGTCCATCCAGCAGACATCTTATGGACTTGGTCACTAGGAAGGTGTGGCAAGAACCTAACATACTAGAAACCGTACTTCATAAACTGGGCTAAATGTTATATCCCTCAGAAGATGGGGGTCCCTAGCTTACTTCGTGGTCATTGTAGCTGCCACCAGAAAGGAAAACTGTGCAGAATCAACCACTATCCTTTGTCCGAAGAAATTTTAGGACAACAGATTGGAGAAATGAGCCTATGCCTCAGGAACATTTGCCTTGAGGACATCAAACTACCTAACACATGTGAATCACTTTCAAAGGGACTTTTAATGAATTAGGCTGCAGATATTTGAAGTTGCTTCTGCAACAGAATTCCCAAAAATAGTTGCAGGTTACCCTGGGGACGATGTTGATTATTGTTAACCACTCCATAACACAATGGATGAAGCAGTAAGGGCAGCCGGCACTGATCTTAATATGAGTCATCATGCCTGGCTCCATTTTTATGATTTTGTGGATATTTTTAAAATATACTTTACCAGCACTCTTTACAATGGCTTCATCTTGTCTGATCTGTCAGACCCAAGTGTGAAAAGAGAGGCAAGACTTTGTCTGCAGTGGGAGTTAGATTTGAGAGTCCTTAATGACCCTTTAATTGGAATCAGAAGAGCTGAAATTTCCTGTGGCTCAGAAGACTTCCAACATCAGGCCTTCAGTTGTGCTACATGGCAGAGGCAGTTCCTCCAATAGATGTAGACCTGGGAGTCGAGGGGGTCCACAGAATCCAGGCTTTCATGGTCCCTTCTTGGAGAAGATAGAATCAGTAGCTCTGAAGGCTTGCCTGGTTGCTCATCTCTGGAGACAGTTGAGTGGGCATTTGTCTCCTCACACAAATGCTTAGTTGGCTATCGCACATGATAGATGGTGAAGAGACATATCCTGTGGCTGTTTTATTCCATTTTCTTGCCCACTGTCCCTAAAAAAAGTGCTGCAGCTAGATGTTCCACCCCAGTAATAAAAATCAGCAAGGCGATAAATTTCTGTTCTTCAAAAATAGTCATTCAGGAGGTCACCTCAAACCAGAGAGGGTCAGGAATTTAGCTCTCAGAAGGAACAGTGACCTCCAGTGACCTCCAGCTGATTCTAGACCTCAGTGACCTAAACCTTTTTGTTAAAAAGACCCCTTTCAGGATGATCACAGTGCAAGCAATCCTCTCTTATTTACAGGAAGGTGCTTAGATGTACTCGGTAATCCTCCTCTTAAAAATTGCCAAGCATTCCAGGAGGTATCTTTGCTTTAGGCAGAAAGATGGTCACTACCAATTCAGAACTCTCTTCAGTCTCACCATACCCTGCTGGGTGTTTTAGTGCATGGCCATAGTTGCAGCCCACATGTGGCTCAGACGGGTTTGTGTAAGTCCATGTCTGGACGACTGGCTTCTCATTGCAATGACCTTTTAGTCCTTTAGTAGAAGCTAGAAATTACTTTTTACAGCTCTGCCTTTCTTTAGGTTTGTCTGTCAGTCTCAGTCATGCCTCCACACTACACAAGTCATATCACAGCATGTTGGAATAACCAGTCCCCAAAGTAAGGAGAAACAAGAAGAGCAGGAGACATCTGAAGAAGAAGTATGGACATGAGAAAGAATGAGTTTTAGTATGGTGCAATATTTATGCAAAGTAGACAGCAAAACTAATCAATGCAAAAAGAACAGCACCAAAGATATTTGAAGAGAAATACAGGCAAAGACATCCAGATAAAGAAAATTTCACAATACAAAAAGTACGAAAACAGAGGAAAAGTAGAAGAGGATTAGTAATGGAGAAGTTAAAGAAATATAGACTGAGATTATGGATTATCTACAAAATTAAGGATTTAGTGTAGAAAAATTGACTCTGATAACAAACACAACAGGATAGAGCAATGGACACCCAAATTAAGGAGAAACCAGTTGAGCAGGAAGCATCTAATTAGTTGACATATGAAGATAATTTGGAGCTACACAGCAAGGAAAAGAACAGGACACTGTGGCAACTCTGACACACACAGTCAATGTTGGGGAGTGATAAGCCAATGAGTTCCCATATGAAAGAGCAATGGATGACACGAGGTGAAACTGAAAAGAACGTGGCACAGGAAGAAGCTCTGGAACTCTATAGAATGCTTGCAGGAAGTGGCAAACAAAGAATGTTCCCTCAGTTTAGAAGAAAATGATCTAAGAGAAGAGTTGCTTAGATGGATAAGACATATTAAGATCAATGAAAGAAATAGACAGCAGGAGGTCAACAAAGCCCAGAAAGTTAGAAGTTTGATAAAACAAATGAACACAGTAAGTAGGACTGCCCATAGAGATTCATGCGACATAACAGAAGTAAATAGGATGCATTACTGTGCAGCCAAATTAATAGCAGATAAAGTCCTACCACAAGAACACAGGATATTAAGGGAAAGGACGGGAAAAATTGAATGTCATCATGGAAGTATTGAGTAGAGAAAACTGTAAAGCAATTAAGACAAGGAGAGTCACTGTTAGAAGAGTATAGAAGAGGGAACAGATCAACAAAAATACTCAGAAAGGTAGACGTGATAAAAGCAATTTCCAGTATAACAGATCAGGATTTATCTTGCACTATCGCAAATAAACTGAAAATATGAGCACAGACAGGAAAACTCAGCAGATACACAGGTAAATATAAATGAAAATTATGAAATAAGCAATTTATTGATGACCCAGAATGTTTTGTAAGGAATTGAAAGACCACCAAAAAAGAAGAAATAGATACATTTTGGAGGAGTATTTATGAAGATCATTTGGAACATAATAAAGATGCTAAATGGATAGAAGACGTATAAAAGAATAAGAAGTTCAAATGTACGGAATGTGAAATGGGATAAAGTAAGCCAGAGAGGTTGAAACAAAGTTAAGAAAATCCTCTAATTGGAAAATCCCAGGCCCAGATGTTGTACCTAACTTCTGGCTAAAAGTATTAACATCTTTGCATGAGGATTTAGCCATGAGTAAGGCCTATTTATATGCGCACCCCAAACAGACACCAGCCTGGTTAACAACAGGAAAAACAATACTCCTGATTAAGAGTGAACCTGCAAGCTAGCCTAAAAACTATATATCAGTAACTTGCCTTCTGAGGACGTATAAACTATACACTGGAATTGATGCTGACAGTTTATAGTCCTTTGGAAGAAAACTCAGTTACAGCAGTAAAACAAAAGGCTAATAAAAGAAAGTCATATGGAGCAAAGGATCATTTGTTGTTAAATAGTCATAGTTGAGAACTGTGAAAAGGAGAACAATCCAAGTATAGAAGTATAGCATGGATAGACTACAAAAAAAATTTGACAGTATCCCACATTCATGGATAAAAGAGTGCTTAAAATGTAAAAGATACCCCCTACACTGATAAACTACATCACAGCGACCGTTTAAACCATGGTTAAGCCATGATAAAGGACAAATTATTATTCCAGGGTAACTCTGTCACCGCTGCTCTTTTGCCTTGCCCCTTAACCCATTAAATTGTCTGCTTAATAGATTAGGTCATGGCTATAATTTGGCTCCCAGAAAGCTAAAGAGTGTAAAGACTTATCTTCTCTGGAGCATTTCTCCCTGGGCCTCCGCTGAAAACAGGCTCTGTGGAACCTAGTCGGACATTCCCGGTCAACAAATGTTAAATAAATAAAAATAAAATTCTCTTTGTTGATGATTTAAAACTGTATTGCTCATTAGATGAGGAACTGAAAGCACAACTGCAAGTAGTCTAAACCTTTTCAGATGATATAAGAATGTCATTTGGTCTTGATGTTGTGTCTTTCGGCTTTTCCCAGTTAGGAGTTGCCACAGTGGAACTCCGGTCTGCTAATGACTGGCAGTAGATTTTTATGTGCCGAGTTGCCAGCCCTGATGCACAACCTTCAACGAAGGTATGCCCATTCACGCATGTCTCCACGCAGAAAACGGTCTAACTGAGAATCGAACCGGACAGTGTCTTACTGTGAGGCGACAACGCTACCGCAGCACCACCACCGCAGACTCATTTGGTCTTGATAAATGTGTAAAAGCAACCTTTAAAGCAGGAAAGCTGCAGCACCAAGAAAACATCAGTTTGGGACAAGAACTTGAAGTAAAAGAACTTGAGCAAGGAGTAGTATATAAATATTTGGGAACCGATGAAGGATCAACAGTAAAACATGAACAAATTGAAATAGAACTCAGTAAGGAATATTTTAGAAAACTTAAATTAATCCTGAAAACAGTGTTGACATCTAGGAATAAAGTTCAAACTATGAACCAGTTTGCTCTTCCTGTCCTAACTTAACAGTTTTGGAATGACTGACACCCCAAAAGATGTTGGATAGATTAGACAGGAAAACTAGAAGGATGCTTTATGCTCATCAAATGATTTATAAGCATCAGGGCATACCAAGATTATATATTCCCTCTTCTGAAGGAGGTATGGACCTACTTAAAATTGATCACATGTATAGATCTGCAATAGTGGGACTGCATACATATCTGCTGACCTCGTAAGACCCAAACATAGTGAAAGTTTTGAAACATGAGGAGAATCAAGTCTAAGATGACTTTCCTTACTAGTGTAGCAGAAGCATATCGGCCTCAAGCGGGAATGGAACTCAAAGCAGAAATAGATAAAAATTGGGCAGCAACTGAATGTCCCAAAAAACAAGAAATAGAATATAAGGTGAAGGATCAGATGAGAAGGCAAGAGATGTGGAAAATGCATAAATATAGTTACAAGCATAGAAAACTCTTGGAACAGCCTCATGTTATTCATGATTGAACAGAGGCATGGTTAAACAGATGCAAATTCAAACCGAAGGATGAAAGGTTTGGCAGTCCAAGATAGTGGATTGTACACGTTAGTTTACAAACTCCATTGAACATGTGGGATAAACAGACAAAATTAGGTTTTGTAAAACAGAATTGGAAATAGTTGCATAACTTCTTGCTGGTTGTGACATACTAATAGCAGAAGGACTGTATACTGAATGGCATAATAATGTGGCAAGACTGCTGCACTGGGGATTTTGTAAACATTATAATGCTGAAGTAGATGAAATACACTGAAAAAATGAGCCACAAAGCATCATAGAAAATGATGGCCTACATCACATGGGATCAGCCAATACCAACAGTTTATTTATTTATTGATTGAGTGACATTTGTTAACCGGGTTGGTCCAACTGGGCCAGTAGCCTATTTTCAGTGAAGACCCGAGGTGTAAAGCTCCAAATTACTAGAAGTTTTCATATTAAAAATAGAATTCACACTCAAATATTACAGTAGATGTGTTAGTAAACACTTCGAGTAAAGTACATAGAATCAAAAAATGAAAACATCCAGTTAAACTATCACTTACTGCATAAACTAAATAGAATTTGTTGAAGTTGATAAACATTATTGAACACATTATACAAGTATATAGTATGGAGGAGATGTGTTAACTAGGTAACCTTATAGTAGATACAAATATAAAGATCAAAAAGGCAGAAGAATGTTCCGTTTAAGCTTGCTCAACAAAATCACAACAATAACTAAGATGAGAGCTGCACCACACCATAAAACGTATCGCAACGATTTATTCAGAGCTGTATCTCAACAAGACAAAAAACAACAAACGGATTAGCGCTTTCAGCTATCAAAGCCTTTAAGACAAAAAACAACAAACAACGGATTAGCGCTTTCAGCTATCAAAACCTCATGGATCTGAAGAAGGCTTTGATAGCTGAAAGCGCTAATCCGTTGTTTGTTGCTTTTTGTCTTGTTGAGATACAGCTCTGAATAAATCGTTGAGATACGTTTTATGGTGTGGTGCATCGCTCATCTCTTAGTTATTATTACAAATATAAAGATGGAGGGAAGGTAGTGTCAGTATGTCTAGAGGTAACAGGGTATCAAAAGATAGATGCAAGAAAACAAGATATTGTGGTCCATGAAAAGAAAACAAAAGTAGCATTGATCATTAAAACTGCTACACCCAGTGACTACAGTGTCTTATGTACAGAAAGACACAAAGTCATAAAATGTCTGGATTTTGCAGGCAGAAACGAGAGCAATGTGTGTAAGAAACATACCAAGACAGTTTCAGTAGTAGTAGGAGCAATGGGGTATCATAAAAAAAAGAATCTACAGTCATATTTAGATACATTACTGATACATGTAACTCCATACGACTTGCAGAAGGAGTCATTACTGGGCACATTGCGGGTGCTGCGAAGAGCACTTCTGCTTGACATCAAAGATTGAAACAATACTAATTTCATGAACTTTATTCATACTTTGACTTAGGAATGCAGTCCATTCCCATCATGGTATTAGAAACCCAAAAGATTTGGAGAAATTAAGAGAGAAACCATAAAAATTAATCAGTTACTGCTTAAGTACAAGGGCTTGTATCATCAGTCTTTCTCGTGAGAGTCCAAGCTTCAATACTTTGGCTTTTACTGCAAACATCTCCCATAGCTGCACTAGTTCTGAAAGTGCTGGCTACTGTGGTAGCCTCCCTGGCAGCATTTTTTTTCACACCCGCCTATAATGGTATAATCCTTCAGTGGTTGTCTTTCCCGATACGTATGACTCCAGCATGCAAGGTACATTTATGCTGGTGGATGACCTCCCCAGATACTTCATGTTGTCTTTGTTTTCCTTCCTCCAGCACCCCAGCAGCAGTAGTCACCAAGGATGCCTCCTGTCTCGGATGGAGGTGGGCATTTCGAGGGGAGGATGGTTCAAGGAATATGTATAGAAACAGAAGCCAAGCTCCACATTGATGTCCTGAAGATGAGAGTGGTCTTGCTAGTGTTGCAGGGGTTTCATGTCCTCTCGCCCCAGGGGGTGAAATCAATGTCCCAGTCACCTGTTATATCAACAAGCAGAGAGGAACCAAGTCTTATCCACTTTGCAGAGAGGCATTGAGAAGTTGGCAATGGGCATTAGTTTCCTATCACTTTCTGGTAGCAGTGCAGAGTTCAGGGAAAGCCAGCTGTTTAGCAGATAGTCTCAGCAGATCTATTTTGATGCCTCATGAGCAGTTTCAGTCCAACAGTAGCTTGAAAGATATTCAGCTACTGGGACACCCCCTGTTACAATCTCTTTGTCACTCTGACCAACACAAAATGCAGCAGTTACTTCACTCTGTTACTCCTAAAGCGGTGCACTCCAGGGACACTATGTAGTTTCAGTGGCTCCCTGGCTTGCTATAAGCCTCCTCACCTATTACTTTCAGTCTCAATTCTTTTTTTCAGAAAACAGCACAATGCACCATAACTCTCATTGCCCCTTGTGGCCCAGGCAAGTATTGATCTGATGTTGTCAATTTTCATTCTAGGCAAGTATTGATCTGATGTTGTCAATTTTCATTCTGTCAGCAACTGTTGGGTTCAGATCCGAACTGTCTGATCCAACTCTGCCATTGCTAAAGCTCACAGCAATGAAATCTCTCGAGCTTCTCCCTTACCCACAATGCACCTCCCCAATACCTCAGATCTCATTTGCCACTTCAAGCTAACAGACGTGGTCTACCATCTCTCTCGAACTGTATAACTTAGAGAAGTTATTTTTTTTTGTATTTTGATTGTTTTTTTTCTCTCAAATCACTAATTAATCATCTTTATCTTCAATCTCTCCTTGTTTCATTATTATACTTCGTAATTTTTATAGTACTTGGTACTTCTAGATATTATCCTTTGTATCTCTCCTTCCTTATGTCTCTGTCATAGCCTTTCTTTACCGTTGTTGGTATTCCTGTACCCTCTTTTCTTACTAGGTTAAAAAAAAATCTTTGTCTATCATGCTTACTTTTTCTGTGTATAATTCCTCTGACTTATAGTTGCTGCTCCTGCTGTTGGCATTATTATTATTTATTGCTCATTATGGCTGACAAACCTGCTGAGTTTAAAAAAATGCACTAAGTGTGGTGATGCCCACATGCTTTGTGTTTATTGCCGGGGCCCTTTTCATTTACAAAAGGATTGCTCAATTTGCCATGGCTTCAACCCCTGCACTATTATGGAACGTAAAAAAAAAGTTGATTTTGAAAGGTCTTCTTTTTGGATCAGAACCCCTCTTCTGCTCCTTTAAGCACTACCTTCGAGGCTGTGAAAAGAGTTTTCTCTGCCTCAGCAGATCTGATGGAGCCTTCCCCTTGGATCTTCGACATTATACCTTTTTGTCACAGTATCAAGAGCATCTCCCCTTCTCTCCACAAGGGCATCCAGTACCCAGGTTCCCTCTCAGGGAATTCTGATTTCCTTTTCTGATACCCTCCAGAGCATCCAACTGAGGAGGTGCCTAGGAAGAGGACATGTAAGAGGAAGCATGTAGACTCCCCACAGTAGTCCATCACTGAAGACCCAGATTTCGATGAAGATGAAGGGTCCCCATGGTCACCTCCTGAAGATGTCTCATTTGGAGACATCCCGGAAATTTTTAAACAGAGAGGTGGCTGAACTCCCTCCAACCCTACGTCAGAGGAATCTGTTCTCCTGGAGGCCTTTTGTACTGGACTCTCTGCCACCTGGGTGACTTTGCCCACTGATGAACTCATTGATATGATCTCTCAACAGGCATGGAAGGAGCCTGACTCTATAGAACCCATACCTTGAACACCAGGCAAGGATAATCGCACCACCAAGGACAGACAGTTCTGGGGAAAGGGGTTCCAGGTGATGACATAGTTGTAGCGGCAGCCATAAAGAAAGAACTGTCCGAGAGTTTCACTGTCCATCCTCCCAGCAGGGACTCGTGAGTGATGGACAGATTAGGGAAGCATGTCTTTGCTTCAGCTACCTTTGCACTAAGGTCACAGAACTATGTGACACACTTAAAAACACACAACGTACATAAAAGGCCACAAAAGAAAATAATTTAGCACTTTTGTTCCTTTAATTGTCAGAACTTCTTCAGAATAATTATCCACACTTCTTATTTAAGTAAAAATGTATCTGTGAGGTCATTTGCCCCTACCAATCAAAAAAGACAAACCATAATGCAAATTGTCTTCTTAAAAGCACAGTATTTCCCTCTCTTATAATACTTAATAAATTATGAAATATATATTTATTAAATACAATTGTACTAAACAAAAATATTAAAAAATATAAAACAAAATATATGATGCACTTTAAACCTCACGTATGCCAAATTAAACGTACCTGTACTTAAACTTTTTATTGATACTTTTTCATTTATTTCTGGAGTGCAATCTGCTCTCAGGAACACTTGCCATTTTAACTCTTAAAAGCTGTAAATATGTATTAAAAGACTCTCCAAATCTCTTTTTATCCACATTGTCTATTACTAAAAATTGAAACTTCCTAATATATATGCATGAATGTGAGTGTCCAACGAATGCATCTGTGCTATTATTTTTCTTTATAACTAAAATGTGTTCCCTAATTCTATCTGCTAACTTGCATATAGCTTTGCCTATATAAAAATGATCACAGTTCGAGCATCTTGCAAGATAAACTAAGCCTTCACTTTTACATGTAAATCTATCTTTGGCAAGAAACATATAATTAATGTGTTTGAAGTGAAAGCTACCCACTGTCATAATAAATCTACAATAACAGCACTGTTGACAGGGAAATGTACCAAATTTTGAAATCTTATCTGAAACTTCTGAAGAATTAGATGAATTTTCTAAAATCTGCGTTAAATTTCTAGCCTTCTTATAAGTTACTCTGGGCTTTTCTCCTATTATTTTCATAAGTTCTTGATTACCTATTATTATTTTCTAGTTATTATTTATAATCTGACGAGTATGGGGCCATCTATACTTATTGGTACGAGAAAAGAACAACTAAATTCTTGATCTTTACCTTCTTTTTGAAAAGAGCTTTTTGGACTAAACCCTTCTTGCAGTATAGGTGGAAACTTAGTATGTCTCTGTTTAACAATGTTGTTAGAAATGGTAATGAGTTTCAATAAAGGATAACCACGCTTCTGAAAAAAGGTTAATAAGGAAATCGACTTCTTTTGAAAAAACTTTTTTCATCACTTATATGCCTGCTAATTCTTATAGTCCGTTCTCTAAATATGTTTCATAAATTAAGGAAGAAAACTATCAAATGGAGGTAATTATTAACAATTTTTTTTCTATAGATATTACTGGAAAAAGTTCTTATAGAAACTTCCATTGAAACCTCCACATCTAAAAAATGGACTGTATCTCCATACCCCAACAGTGGAGTCATGAAGAGAGTAGGGAAGCATGTCTTTGTTTCAGCTACCTTTGCACGAAGGTCACTGAACTATTTGACACACTTTATTAGACTTCAGAGGGATTTGACTAAACGAGTTACCAGTACTCTCACAGGAGCCATTTCTGAACAGTTTCTGTAATGTCTCAGTTGGCAACCCTACAGTCTATATCCCAACTCTTCTTTGAGGTTAGTTTCCAACATAGCAGAAGGAACCTCAAGAGCAGCAGGTTCAGGCATTTCCATGTGGAGACAGGCCTGTATGCACTTGTGCGATTTTGCAGAGCCATTTAAATCCTCTTTTGTCAATGGTCCTTTTGACAGAACTACACTGTTTGGCCCTAAAGTAAAGGAAGCACTGTTCAGGTGTGAGAAGGATGGAAAGACCTTGTCTGCCATGCGCATTCATTTTTCGGCTCCCCAAAGATCGTATTCCAGGAATTAACACAGTAGCCCTAAGATATGGTTCAAAAAGGCTCAAGGTCATTTCCGAGACACATGTGGAGGAGGTTCCCCCAGGGGCAGAGGAAGGAACTGTAATGGATGATGATGCCCTCATGGCAGAGGTGTCCTGCAAAACCAGGATTCCTGAGAATCTTTCTTTGAGAAACCCTATCAGTGCTCCTGAATATAGGCCAGACTATCCATGTCTAGAACAGTCAGAGGGGGTCATTTATCCTTGCACCAGAAAGCCTGGCTAGACTTAAAAGATACTTTGGTGCAGAGGATTATTTCCAGAGGTTATATATTACCTTTTCCCCTTCCACCTCTAATTCCAAGAAAAATCTCCGATGTTCCACCCAGTCAGAGGGTCAAGCAGCATTTCAAATTCAAAAGCTGCTAGAAAGAGTCATCCAAGAGGTCCCACCAGACAAAATAGGATCTGGAACTTGCTCAAGGTTCTCTGGATGGTCACAGTTAAGTCCATTCTACCCTTTCTGGGCAAGGACGACTGGATGTGCTCTGTAGAGCTTCAGGACGCCTATTGTTACATAAAAATGAACAGGTGATCCAGAAAGTACCTACGCTTCTGGCTGGGAGCCAGTCATTTCCAATTCAGAGTACTGCCCTTCAGACTCACCATGGCCCCCAGGGTGTTCATCAAATGCATAGCAGTAGTAGCAGCTCACCCCAGACTACAGGGATTCTGAGTGTTTCCCTACATGGATGACTGGCTTATTTCCACTTCGGCCAGGCATCAGCTCATACATGCAAGAGATCAGGTGCTCCAGACTTGCACTCTTCTGGGGATAACCATAAACTATAACAAATCACAACTACAGCCAACTCGGACATTACAGTTTATAGGAGCACTTCTGAATAAAAAAATCTGCCATCGCTTCTACCACAGAGTTCAGACATTAAGATCCCAAGTTAGGAGGATTATGGTGGGTACTTCAAATTTTAGGCCATGTAGCCCTTTGGACTCTAGGCTTGATGGTTGCAGCAGGATTCTTTAGTGGATGCTGGCTACTCGATGGTAAATCCTTTATCACTCAATGTCGTACCAGATAAGAATTACCCAGAAGTGCAAAAGAGATCCGAGTTGGTGGATTCAATCTGACCAAGTACTTCAAGGATGTTTTTTTATTCCCCAACAGCCCAAGGGCATAGTGACCACGGATGCTTCCCAGATAGGGTGGGGGGCATTATCTGGAAAAGACAGTTCCAGGGCACTTAGTCCCCTGAGGAGGCCAATTTGTACATAAAAGTCCTGGAGATGAGAGTGGTGCTTTTAGCGATGCAGGCATTTCAAGATGCCATTCCCTCTTGGACGGTTGCAATTCAAACTGACATCATGTCAGTTGTGTGGTACAGCAACAAATAAGGGAGAACCAAGTCCTGAAATACACTGAGGAAGGATCTTTTAATCCAAAAGCTTTGTTGTTTAATAAAAGTCTTTAGCATTGTAGAGTTAGTTTTTTCTTTGGAACCAAATACTACCCATTGTTTCGAGAAGCTCTCAGGATCTGGCAGTGGGCAATATCTTCCAACTGCTTTCTGTTAGCAATGCACATTCCAGGGAAATCCAATGTGATAGCAGACAAACTCAGCAGGTGCATTCTTCTACCCTCTGAATGGTCCCTCAACAAAGCAGTGGCAGACAAGATTTTCTGTCGATGGGGCCAGCCTTGCTGTGACCTCTTTGCTTTTCCCCAAAAGAAGTGCAGCAACTACTTTGTCCTAATTCCTCCACAGAGGAAGTCACAGACAGATGCTCTACTCCAAGATTGGTCCCCTGGTCTTGTCTGTGCTTATCCACCAGTTCCATTTATCCCAAAATTTCTGCAGAAAGCTGCCAGGTCGAAGAGCAAAGTAATCCTCATTGCATCCTATTGGCCTAGACAAATTTGGTTTCCCTTCCTTTGGCCTCATCTGGTTCAACCACCATGAACCTAGATCTGACTCCAGACTTCCTGTCTCACCCAACAGGTATGACACATTCAGATAAACCAAGCCTCAAGCTGACTGCTTGACTTCTCCAATTCCATTAATAGCCAGGCAGTCCATACTGTCTTCACTCATTTGCCATATAATGTTATCTTCCCATAAACCCTCAACAAGAAAATATATTCCAGTAAATGGAAAATGTTCATTGTTTGGGTACAAAAGCACAATTCTGACCCATTTTCAGCTCCTATGCAATTTCTAACACTTATTTCTAAATGTCGCTACTTCTTCAACTGGTGCAACTGGTGGCAATTTCCAACTGCCACATTGGATTTAATGACTCCTCTATAGCTTCTCACAACTTGAGCAATGCTTTCTTAAAAGGTACTCTCCCCCTAAGGCCTCCTTTTAAAGATCCTACTCCTCCATGGCATTTAAATCTGATGCTGTAGTCTCTCACACAATCCCCTTTTGAACCAGTGGCTACATGCAACCTAAAATATCTTACATGGAAAACAACTTTCTTGGTTGCCATTACTTCTGCAAGAAGAATTTCTGAGATTCAAGCATTATCCTCTAAAACCTCCATACTTAATTTCCCACAAAGATAAGAGTGACTTTACATACTAATCCACCCTTAATCTCTAAGGTGATGTCAGAATCCAATATTAATCAAGCTATTAGCTTACCAGTGTTCTTTCCTACGTTTACCAACAAAGGAGAATGTCTTACATTTACTGGATGTTCATATACAGGTATGCTTCTGTTTGTGTAGGACTGAGAAAATCAGAAAAGCTAACCAATTTTTCATGTCATTCTTTGAACCAACTTTGGGAAAACCAGTCTGTAAGATTACGTTATCAAAGTGGTTGGCAAGTTGCATTTCTTTCATTTACACTAAACCTGGTGTTGCTCTTCTACATTCCTTGAAAGCACATTCCACTAGATCCATGGCAACTTCCACAGTTTTTCAGTCAAAAATGTCCATGGATGATATATGTGCAGCAGCAACTTGGGTTACTCCACATACCTTTGTAACTCATTACAAGTTTGATCTGGTGTCCAGAGGTAGGGCATCATTTGGTTGTATGGTGCTCAGGGATATCCTTCCTTGAGTCCACCCTGAAAACGGGTAGCTAGGAACCATGTAACATTCCATCTGTGTTGTCCATTTTCATTCTTCCTCAACTCGCCTCCCAACAACCCCCAGTCTAAGACTTCTGGAGGAACGAGTGTTACAGGATCCCTGTATACTTGTTTTTTACATATGACTTCTAGATATGGCTTCTCCATTAACCTCTTTCATCTTTTATTTTCTACTAAGCAGCAAACAAGATCTGAGGTATTTGGGAGAGGTGCATTGTGGGCAAGGGAGAAGTTTGACAGATTTGGTTGCTGTGAGCTTTAGCAATGGCCGAGTCAGATCTGAACCCAATGGTTGAGGAAGAATGAAAGTGGACAGCACAATGGAATGTTATATTGAGCATATAACTTTTTTTATTATTTCCACTTCTGAAGCCTCTTCTAAAACAGCCTCCCTGGCTCCTGGATCCAAAACTGGACCTTCTTTCTCACCTATCTGACTGTCTTCATCCAGATCTTCTCTACCTCAGACTTACAGCATGGTTTCTCTAATTGTCATGGTGGCCACGAACCACTCCTTTTCACAATCAGTGGTCCACATGCCAGCTTCCCAGAAGCAGTCTACTGAGAAAGTGTATAGAATCAAGTAGAAAAGATTTTCCATTTGGGACTCTGTACATAACATGGACCCCTTTTCTGCATCAGTATCACAAGTCTTGCAGTTTGTAGCTACCACATATGATAAGGGATCTAGCTTCTCTAGTATAGAAGTCCAACTAGCTTCCATATTTAATTTTCGTCAAGGTTTCCAAAATCAGTCCATGGCCTCCCACAAATTCTGTAAAGCCCTCCTTAAAGGATTCTTCACATTACACCCTCCCATTAAGGAACTCTACCTCTCCATGGGATCTGAACCTGGTTTTAGAGACCATAATGAAGCCTCCCTTCAAGCCAGACTCTTCCACTAAGTGTTTGTCGTGGTAAACTCTTTTCTTGGTAGCTGTTACATCTGCCAGAATAATTTAAGTTACATGCTCTTTCCTCCTGAATTCCATACTTGATATTTCATAAGGTTAGTGTGTCCTTCAGAGCCAAACCATCCTTTACACCCAAAGTGACCTCAGAGAATCAAACTGATGTTCTTCGTGTTTCACTGTTGCAGTCACCACATTTGGGTTATCCCTGCCAGGGTAGCCCTCAGCCGGCCCAAATACTAGAGGCTTAGTATTTATGCATCAGTTACTGTCATTTCAGGACTGATGTCAAGTCGTCAGTAGTATAAAGTAAGGCAGCCAACACCAATACATCAGTCTTTCTTGCCATGGAGCCCGAAGCAGAAGCAGTTTGCATGAGTGCCGGTTGGCTGCTACCTGAGTTTCATGTACTGAATTGAAGATGAAATCTTCTAAAGCTAAGTACCCAGTTAGGGATTTTTTTTCTTGCACTAACCGATGTCAGAAAAAGTTAACAATTGTCTCACCTGTGGAAAGCAAATACCACACCGAGACTTTCATTCTTACTGTATCACTTGTTTAGGCCCAGACCACGACGTCCCCCGCTGTCGCTTCTGTGCTTTGTTCAAAGCCAGAACTGTCTGTCTTTTGGCCCTTATTGTAGCTAGATATTCCCACTTACAGTCCTTGAACTCTGATATGGCTTCAGTAAGCCAGCCAACAGCAGATCTTCGAAAAAAACATAAACATAAAGGTAAAGACAGAGACAGACTGCACAAGTCCAAACCTACCGAATACGCTTCTGTTAAGCTAGTTGTCAGTTCTCCGGTCCTCAGTGAGGCACTTTCGCAGTCCCTGATGCCCACTTCTCTGGATTTGCAGGCTGCTACTGAGACCCTTTTTGCTGCAAAACTCTTCTTTAACCAAGGATCCTGTGGTTGTCTCTATCTTGGATGGGTCTGGAGCTGTTGAGCAGCCACCAGCTTCCGAGGAAGTCCTTCGCATTATCGATTCTCGACACAAACCGTCTTCTTTCGCAACTACCGTTCTTATGAAAATGCCCAAGTTTCTTAGGCCCAGAGTACGAACCACACCCAAGAAACCGATGACCCAATCTCAGGCACCTGCTTTCTTGCCTCAGTCTCAAGTGCTTAAAATGGTAAAAGACCTTATCATGCTGATCAGGGGAAACCAAGCTACCCCCTCCAAAAGGAAAAGAGATCTGTCCCCTGTAGTTTTGTCTGAACAAGAGTCAGATGATGGATGCATCTGAATATGAAGACATGCAACCCCTGTCTACTTATGAGGATTCTGATACAGAGGATTCCATCCCTTCAGCCTCTCCCCCAGAGGACTTTTCCTTTGGGGAAACCCTTCATACGTTAAGGGACCATTTCCAATGGGAGAGTCAGGACTACCCTCAGTCTAGAAAGAGACTCAGGGAATTCTTAGATCTTCCACAGCATGGACCCTTGGCTATTTCCCAGTGCTGGATGTTGTGGAGGATGTTTTTCTGGAATTCAGCTACACTCCTGTCACCCTCCCTCCTGCACCCAGAAAACCAGGCAGGTACTACAGAGTCCCTGATTCACACAAATTCCTTTTTAAAAAATCCTACTGCTGACCCTGAGGTAATTTCTGAAGGGCCTAAAGGGATTAAAGCAACCTCTGCTAAGAATCCCACTCCCTCAGATAGGGATTCTCGAGCACTAGACAGATGGGGTAAAAAAGTATACACCTCAGCTACTCTTGCTATCAGGGCACTAAATTGTCAGTTCCATATGCTAAATTTTCAGCAACATACCCTGGAACACCTCAAACAAAAAATGTCTTCCTTGCAGAATCTAAAGAGTTACAAGAGTTAATGCACTCTGCACGTCAAGTAACTAAACAAACCTTGCACTGTGGTTTTGACGCCCTAGAAGCTTCTTGCAGGGCAGCAGTCACTGGATTTGTTATTAGAAGGCATGCATAGCTTAAGGAACAGCCCTTGCCAGACCATGCCAAATCTAAATTGTTGGATGCCCCCTTGCACAAAGACAGCTTATTTGGCACTAACACAGAAGAGGTCTTAAAAAAGATGGAAGAAAAAAAGCAAAATCTATGCAGACAGTTAAGGATTTCTTACAGGTCCAGCCACCCAGGTTCTGCAAACATTGCCCCACCAAGCACTGGTCCTTTCCTGCTCCCATTAAGCCAGTTCTGCCCAGAACCTGGGGAACCAAACCCCACAGACAGCAGCCACAGGGAATTCAGAGAACTAAGCAGTGGACTACCTCCACTTCAAAACAAGGGAGTTCTAAGCCACCCCCTTATGGTAAGTACTCACAATGACTCTTCTCCCCCACCCCCTCCCACTGCCCAACTTCACTTACCCCTAGGAGGAAAACTCTCCTTTCATGCAAGTACCTGGGCCACCTTTACCAACGACTACTGGGTTCTCAACATAGTGTCCCAGGGATACACATTTTCTTTACACACCCTTCCAACCCCAAAAGGGTTCCCAGATCTACCTCCAAACCAGTGGGCAGAGGCGCAAAAAGCAAGTCCTTTCCCTACTTTCTGTGAAGGCAGTAGAGCACGCTCCTGCAGAATAGAAAGGCCAAGTTTTCTACTCCAAACTTTTTCTGGTACCCAGAAAAGAGGGCACATGGCATCCCATCCTCGATCTATCCATTCTAAACACCTTCCTGGTGATCCCGCAATTCCAAATGCTCACCCTCCAGCAGCTGCTACCCATGCTCTCCAAGGATGCTTGGCTAGCCACCCTAGATCTAAATGTGGCCTACCTCCACATTCCTATCAGGGAATCATGCAGGAAATATCTCCATTTCACGGCAGGATCTCAGCACTCTCAGTTCTCTGCACTTTCCTTTGGCTTATCTACTGCTCCCAGAGTTTTCACAAAATGTCTGGCTCCGACCATTGCCTTTTGCAGACAAAGGAATATCCAGATTTACCCATACTTAGATGACTGCCTTATTCAGGCAGACAGCCAGGAAAAACTGCTCAATCAACTGGCCTTTGTAAAGTCCCTACTAACCTCCCTAGGGTACACAGTCAACAAAAACAAATCTAAACAAGTGCCCACCCAAAGGATTATATTCCTGGGAGCAAGGCTGGACACAGCATCCCAGATGGCATTCCTTACACCAGAAAAACAAATTTTCCTCACAGCCTACTTCTCCCAACTAGCCACCAGATCCCAGCTATCTGTAAGGAAAATCCTGCAGGCTCTGGGGTTCATGGCATCTTGGATACTACTCATTCCATATGCCAGACTGCATATGAGGAAACTTCAGTGGTACCTAAAAAGCCTTTGGTGTCAACACTCTCAAGACCTGGAGACTCTTATACCTATAATTCCTTGCCTCAGACCAGATTTTCTTTGGTGGGCAACAGCATGCTCCCACAACATGGGACTACCTTACTCACCACACCCTGCCACCCAGACCCTCACCACAGATGTGTCAGATGATGCCTGGGGTGCACACCTGGACGGCAGGTGCATACAGGGCCAATGGAGCCCACAGCAAATTCCTATGCACATCAACCAAAAAGAGATGATGGCTGTTCAGCACGCCTTGATAGCTTTCAAGCCCCTTCTCTCCCCAGGGCCTCTCCTGATCAAAACAGACAACACCACTGTGATGTGGTATATCAACAAGCAGGGAGGGACTCGCTCCTACCCTCTAACAGGCTGGCCATGACCCTTTGGCACACAGCTTCTGCCATGCAACTCCATCTGTTAGCACAATTCCTACCAGGTTCTCTCAGTCTTTTGGACCCACATGAGTGACAGCTCAACAGAAGAACCTTCACTCTAATAACTCACAAATGGGGCACCCCAAAGGTCAACCTCTTTGCCTCCCACACCAACTGTCAGCACAGCAAATTCTGCACCAGGGAGCATCATTCCATGGCTTGGAAAGTGTATGCCCTGTCCTTCCCCTAGGTCAATATATTGGTGTATGCCTTTCCTCCACTACCTCTTATCCCCCAGGGTACTGCTCAAAATAAAGGAGGAAAAACTAAGGACAATTCTTATAGCTCCAGACTGCCCTCGCCAGCACTGATACCCCTTGTTGCGCAGTCTGTCCCTACTGCCACCATGGCATCTTCCTCAGATTCCAAACCTCCTGACCCAGAGGGAAGGGGAATTTATGCAACCCCAACTTGGGACCTTAACAGATACCTTGTTATGGTAAGTACTTAATCTTCATTTACACATATTTAAGCATGTTTTCCAGGGGGGGGGGTTAGTCTCCCAGTGCCCCACAAACCCTGCTCATAAAATATTCTACCCTGAAATAGCTATACTTCAAAGGAAGAGGAGGAGGTGTAAATAACCACAGCCTTAGACAGATTTAGTATATGCTTCCCTAATTTGGACCTCGGTCTTGTTTTTATTGGATTTCCATTATTTTGTCCAGAATATCATCTGACTTCACATCTCTGCCTTTTACATCCACAGTCCTCATCTCATCTCCCCAGGCTTACACATCTACAATCCTCAGCTCTCCTCAGCCTTCCACATCTACACTCCTCATCGCTTCTACTCAGTTGGATTGAATTGGTCTGTAGGCAGAAAGCTAGTGCATGATGAATTGCTTTATAGTTTGTTGCTATGCTCATCTTTTGTTTTCATTGTCGGGGGAAATTTTCCAATTGAGCTTTAGGGTCATTTTTGCAGGGACTTGATGAACTTGCCTTTCAAGTGGGATTTAAATGCTCAATGATATCTTTCTACCTGCAGATCAATCCAAATCAAGCTCAGTGCTGTGGAACTTGCTTTACTAGATCTACATGACTTTTATTGTGGAGACATGGATGGGTAACATCTTTGGCCTTCAGTTGGCAGTGTTCTTTCATAGGTTCATTGGTAGGTACTAGGCTATTGGCCCAAGGGCCTAAGTAAGCCTAGCCAACAAGGTTCCCTGACTTACGCCACCCAAGAAAGTTGCCTTCAGGATTCCATGATATTCACAGTCCCAGACAGTATTGCTACCAACTGTGTTTTCCATTCTTGCTTGACATAACCTAGGTACATGCTTTTAAGTACAGTTGCGTAACTTAACATAACAGTACAAATTATTACTGCTACAGTAGCCTGAGGTCTGTGAGTCCTGACAAGGATATAACTGCTAGCCAGCTTCAAAAGCTTCAGGGCACCTTCCATGAGCCCAAACCATTAATCAGCTTGACCTGAGGTGACTGAAAGTCAGGTCTGAGTGCAAAGCCCTTCAGAGTTTTCATGCCAACATAGAGAAAGGCTAAAGACCTGAGAAGGACAATGTTAGGAAAATATCACTGTATGTCTACAACCTGAAGTAAAAAAACGTACAAAAAATAAGGGAAATGAAGAGAGGGAGGGAAGGAGTGGCCACTGCAGTAGTGATCATTTGAACATCTACTGTTATGGTAAATTTACTTGCACAAATGTACCATGTTCTTCATATGGATCACTGCTGAAGGAGCCCAGGCTATAAGGGTAGATTACCATACCGTAACATGGCTGAGAAGAGGAAGGATGAGGGTCCAGGAGATCCTGGGGAATGGTCTTAGAAAAATCTGTCCTAGACCTGGAGAAGTACTCTAGTTTGTAGTGCTTTGTAAAAGCATGCACAGTAGACCAAGTTGCTGCTTCTAGAATCTAACCCTTTCCATAAAGCCACAGATAAAGCCAAGATTCTGTTAGAATAAGCCTTGACTAGAATAGTTTTGTTGTGGTAGATAACAAAAGGTAATAGCATGAGACAACCATTTAGAAAATTGTTTTTGACACAGACCTTCACAAGAAATGAAAAACTGATCGGACGTTTTGAAACTTTTTGGATAGTTTCTGACTTGCCTGTGGACATCCAAAGTATAGAGTTTCCTGTCTCCCTCAAATTTTAGGTTCTGGAAAGAAGATGGTGAGACGGCTAACCTAGTATAAGGTTAACTCCAGTACCACTTTAGGTATTTCACCGTCATTTTGAGGTTCAAACTCCTGAATCGCTACAGAAAATAAAGAATACATAGTCTTTTGCCAGGAATTCCCCATACAGGAAAGGTCAAGAGCATGAACTAAACCCTGAGATAAGCCCAATAAATGGCTCCTGTCCAGAGTAACTTGAGAAAGAGAAGGTATATGTTTTATATTTTTCTTTTTCAAAGGAATTTCTGAAGAAACAGACCCATTTTTTGCTAGGAGAAACCTCCCTAGTGATCGGCACAGCTTTCTGGCTAGGCAGAGTGGCATTCTCTGCCCCTTCTCCTAGGACTAACAAGAGTTGCTCTCTCTTGCCCACCAAGGGCACTACAACCGTGTCTAAATGTGTCTAACCCCTGGTCTGTGGTGGTTGTAGGGACCACAGCAGTGGAAGACAGGGAAAAAGTCGAGTGGTCTAAGGAATCAGTTTTGTCTGCAGCAGTCATCCACCTACAGCTAAGGAGCTTTAGCAGCCTGCAGTGGTGACAAAGGCTGTTTAACACTTTTCTTTTGTTCTTTTTTTTTGGGGGGGGGGGGCTGGAAGAGGAAAGAACAGAGGAACTGTTAGGTTCTTTCTTGATTAAGCTGGAAAAGATACCATATGCCTGAGGAAGGCTGGCAGCAGTAGTCTGTAAAACTGGTAAGTTTTAAAAGGGTAACCCCCCATTAAAGCACAAAAAAAATCTTACCCCAGCCTCTAAAGCAAAGGATTTTATCTGGGAGGGAAAGACGGCAAGGGTCAAGTGAAATAAGCTGATTCTTCCAATAGAACAAGGCAGACTAGATTACCTGATTTGAAGGGGTATTTTAGAGCAGCACAGCTAAGGCTCTTTTATACATAGCACAAGCAAAAAACTATAATTCAAAATGGAAAGGGAAGATGATGATGATACCGAGAAGGAACTCAAGAAACAAGAAGAGACTGGGATTTTGGATGCAGACCCTTAAGGAGAATGACAATCTTACAGAATATTATATTTATAAAGTGGCAGTATTTTAAGAACTAAGCCAGCACGGGAATGGAGAAAAGAGATTTTGCCGCTAGGGATGACTTCAGTTTGGGATGCAGGCATTAGGCAAGAGGGAGCTGGAATTTATTGGAAAACACTGGTAAAGGATCCAAGGTGTTGGGAGCAAATAACTAGAAAGGAAATTTAATAGATTTAATAGAATGGGAAGACACCAAGAATTTATTTTGTCTGCAGGAAATGGGTGGGGGTCCTAAATGAAAGACCAGCAATGGTAGAATTTGTAATAAAATCTGGAAGAGAAGCTGTAGTTAAAAAGGTATAATTAGTAGAGTATATAAAATATTTCATGACAACTATAAGAATCAATCAGAGAAGCTTAGAAAGGATTGGAAAAAGAGACTGAATAAACAATTTACAGCAAGACAATGGGGGGATATATGCATATCTTCCAAATATGCAACAAAGTCTAGAAGATGTAGGATCTTTGCTTGAAAGTGTTTACATAGGTATTTTTATATTCCAAGGAGACTACAACAAAATTTTCCTTGGGTAGACATCAAATGTTGGAGGTGTGATGGGGAAGAAAGAGGTAACTGGGAACATATTTTCTGTGAGTGAAATGAGTTGGCAGCCTTTAAAGATTCCCTGCAGAGTGCTTTGTCAGAGGTACTGGGTGAGCAAATTTGTGTAACTAAGGAAATGATCTTTTTGAGCTATGATACAGAATCTGAATTGCCTAGACATAATAAGGCCTTGCTGAGTCTAATTATGGTGGCAGCTAAAAAAAAAAGCAGTTACTAGAAAAGGGAAATCAAAGTCTAAACCAACTTTACTATAAATAGTGAATAAAGTAACAGAGATAACGCAACTGAAATTAATATCTTTAGAAAAGGATGGGAGTAAACTACATAGGAAAAATGGGAACCGTGGGTCAATGGATGATGCAGTTAATATGGGCCTGCACTGTATCTTGCAACATCCTGACAACTCAGGGACATATGCAAGGATTCTGTTTGTGGACTTCAGCAATGCATTTAATACAATAATTCCAGAACTTCTTCACTTGAAACTCTCTTAGCTTTCCATTCCTGCTTCCACATGTCAATAGATCACCAATTTTCTGACCAATAGGAACCATTAGGTGAAACTGGGGAAATTTACATCTAGCTGTCACAAGATCCAATACAGGTGCCCCCCAGGGATGTGTGCTGTCCCCTTCGTGTTTCACTGTTGCAGTCATCACCTGTGGGTTATCCCTGCTGTGGTAGCCCTCGGTCGGCCCAAACACCAGTCAATGTTTTTGTGTGCCGGCTGCTGTCGCCTGTAGTCTGACATCAGGTCATCAGTGCTATAAAGCAAGGTAGCCGACAACATTATATCAGTCATTCTTGCCATGGAGCCCATAGCAGAAGCAGTTTGCATGAGTGCCAGTCGGTTGCTACCAGAAGTTGAATTTCAGCAGAAAACATCTAAAGCTAAGTACCCTGTTGGAGACCCTTTTTTCTTGCTCTAACCGATATCTGAAAAAGTTAACAATTGTCTCACCTGTGGAAAGCAAAGCAGATCCCACACTGAGACTTTCATTCTTACTGCATCACTTGTTTAGGCCCAGACCACGACGTCCGTCATTGCCGGTTTTGTGCCCGCCCTCTTTAATACGAGAACCATTCGCCGTAGAGCTCTTTTTGTAGACAATTATTTATGTATTCTATCTTCGAATTCTGATGTGGCATCCATCAGCCAATAATCTGTGGATATTCCAAAAACCATAGAGATAAACATAGGGACAGACCACACAAGGCGAAGCCTTCCGACAACGCTACCACTAAGCAAGTCATCAATTGTCTGGAATTCAGTGAGGTGTTTTCGCAGCCCCTGATGCCTGACTCGCTGTCTACACAGGCCTCTGCTGAGATCCTTTCGGAGTCTGATATGCTGCAGAAATCTACTTCATCTTCCGAGCCTTTGGCTGTCTCGGCCTCGGTTGGGTCCGTAGCCGCAATGCAGGCAGCAGCTTCCAAGGAGACCTTTCGCACTACTAAATCTAGACAAAAAATGACGTCTTTGCATCCGACTACCACTTTCAGACACCGATGGATTCTTTCAGGCCTAGAAGCCAGGCCACTCCTAGGAAATCTGCTTCCAGCCACCATCTTGCTGCTGCTCCCCCACCCCAAGCTCAGATGCTTAAAATGGCGGAGGATCTCATCTCCCTTATCTGAGGTACTCAGGCCCCCACTCCTAAAAGGAAAAGGCATCCTTCTCCAGAAATTATGACAGACCAAGAGTCTGAGGAATCTAATCATTCTGCTTTTGAAGAGGAACATCATCCCTTAACTGTTTATGAGGATTCAGATGCAGAGGAGTCCATCCCCTCTGCCTCCCCTCCAGAAGACCTCTCATTTGAGGAAACCCTTCATTCCCTCATGGAACATTTCCAGTGGGAATCTCAAGACTTTCCACAGTCTTAAGAAAAGACTTGGAGAGTTTCTGGGCCTGCCCCAACACAGACCCCTGGCCATCCCACCTAGTTGGAAGTGGTGGATGATGTTTTCCATTAATCCAGCTTAGCCCGATGCCCTGCCTCCTACGGCAAGTAATCCTGACAGGCACTACAGAATACCGGGTTCTCACAAATACCTGTATAGGAATCCTGCTGCAGACCCAGAGGTCATTACACAGGGACCCAAAGAGCTAAGACTAGTTCTGCTAAGAATCCTCTTCTTTCTGACAAAAACTCCAGAACTCTGGACAGATGGGGTAAGAAAGTATACACCTCTGCAACCTTAGGTATCAGAGCACTCAATTGTCAGTTCCATATGCTAATATATTAACACACTTTGGAACAATTAAAACAGAAGATTGCTTCCTCCCCTGACTGTTCCAACTCCAAGGAGCTGGCAGAATTACTACACTCTGCTTGTCAAGTGGCCAAGCACTAATTACAGTGTAGATATGACACCTTAGAAGCCTCTAGGAGGGCCACAGTGACAGGATCTGTTGTTAGGAGACATGCATGGCTGAAGGAACAACCTCTCCCTGATCATGTCAAGTCTAAACATATTGATGCACCCCTAGACAAGGAGTGCATGTTTGGGGAAAAAGCAGAAGTGGTGCTTAAAAATATGAAAGACAAAGCAAAATCTATGCAAACAGCAAAATATTTATTTCAAGTTCAACCTCCCAGATTCAGCAGGAACTTTCTCTCTAAGCAATGGGCCTTCCCTTCCCCCAGCAGACAGGGCCAAGGTAAGCCTCGCAGGGACAGGCCAACCAAGCCTCTATCCCAGGGCCAGCAAAGAAGCAAACAGTGGACAAGCTTTTATGGCAAGCATTCACAATAACATTCCCTCCCCCCTCTGCCCTCCCTTCACTCATCAAAAACTAGGAGGAAAGATCACCCTCTTCAAAGACAATTGGGTTTCTATAGCCAAGGACCAATGGGTCTTAAAAATGATTTCTCAGGGATACAGATTCTCTTTCAATTAACTCTCAGTTCCAAGAGGGTACCCAGACCTCACCCCAAACCAGTGGGCAGAGGTATTGAAACAGGTCCAAGCTCTAATATCCCAGGGGGGTAGTAGAACCTGTACCTCTGAGTCAAACAGGAAAAGGGTTTTACTCCAGACTATTCCTTGTTCCCAGAAAAGAGGGCACTTGGCCCCCGATCCTGGATCTATCCAAACTGAACACCTCCTTGGTGGTCCTCAAATTCAGAATGCTAACTTTGCAGCCACTCCTGCCTATGCTAACAAAAAATGCCTGGCTTGTGACACTAGACCTAAAAGATGCCTACCTCCACATCCCCATCAAGGAATCTTGCAGAAAATTCCTGCACTTCAGAGCAGGCTATCAGCGCTTTCAGTTCTCTGCACTGCCCTTTGACTTATCTACTGCTCCCAGAGTGTTCACTAAATGATTGGCCCTGGCTATAACATTCTGCAGACAGAGAAATATACAGATTTACCCTTACCTGGACGACTGCCTCATTTAGGCAGAGTGCAAAGAAATGTTGCTCCAGAATCTTCTCTTTGTCAAGTCTCATCTTACTTCCCTAGGGTTTACCATCAACGAGAAAAAAATGAAACAAAACCCCACCAGAAAAATTATTTTCCTGGGAGCTGTGCTAGACATAGCATCCCAAATCACCTTCCTATCCCCAGAAAAGCAGAGCTTCCTGCCTCTCTACTTCACCCAGCTGGCTTCCAGAAGCCACTTCACTGCGAGGAAGTTCCTGCAAGCCCTAGTATACATGGCATTTTGCATCCTTCTTATCCCCCTCACCAGACTTCACAAGAGAAAACTTCAGTGGTATTTAAAGAACCTTTGGTGTTAGCACTCAGTCCCTAGAGACCACACTCCCTCAGATCCCATGTGTAAGGGCCGAATTTTTCTCTGGTGGCAGAGGCCTGTGCCATGAACAAGGGTCTTCCCTTCATCCTCCGCCCTTCCAGCCAGACCATCACCACCAATGCCTCAGACATTGCTTGGGGTGCTCACCTAGCAGGCAGGTGTACCCAAGGCCTTTGGAATGTCCAGCAACTTCACTTGCACATCAATCAGAAAGAAATGATGGCAGTACAAAAGGCTCTGACTTCCTTCCAACCCCTTCTCAGGCCAGGGGTCATCCTTATAAAAACAGACAACACCACAGTGATGTGGTACATCAACAAGCAGGGGGGCACCCAATCTTACCCCCTGTGCAGGTTAGCCATGAGTCTCTGGTTTACAGCCACCACCATGGGGCTACACCTAGTTACCCAATACCTTCCAGGGGTCAACACCACCCTGGCAGACCACCTAAGCAGAAACTTACTAGACCCCCACAAATGGCAGTTCCACAGAGAAATCTTTCTGCAAATCACTCAGGAGTGGGAGACCCCAGAAGTGGATGTCTTTGCCTCGCACCTCAACTACCAGCTGCAGAGGATCTGTACCAGGGAGTTCCACCTCCTAGCATGGAAGGTGAATGCCTTGACCCTCCCCTGGAACTCCCTCTTTGTGTATGTGTACCCTCCTCTGCCCCCTTTTCCCAAGGTTCTGATCAAAATAAGAGAGGAGAGACCAAGGGCCATCCTCATTGCTCTAGACTGGCACAGACAGCATTAGTGTACCCCCTGTTATGCAGCCTGACCTTACAGCCCCCAAAGCTGCTTCCCCAGATGTCAGACCTCTTGAACCAGGAGCGGAGTAAGGTGCTACACCCAGACCTACAGACTCTGTCTTACAGCATTGCTTATACACTAAAAACCAACAAGGAGTCCCTATTAAGCAAACAGGTCATGGACATCATCACAGAGGCCAGAAGGCCCAGCAAAAGAAAGTCATATGAAGGAAAATGGAAAAAGATTCTGCTCCTAGAAACAATCAAAAGGGGGCAGTACCTCCCAACCTTTCATCCCTCTCATCCTGGATTACCTAGCTGAGTTGCACAATAGTGGCCTCTCTTTGTCCTCCATAAAAATTCATGCCTCGGCCATTTCAGTCCATTATGAGTCAGACCCACCCCTCTTCTCTCATCCTTTGATTAAGCAATTCCTCAGAGGGGCTTCTAATATCAGGCCTCCCAAAAGGCCTCCCACACCACCCTGGGACCTGAATTATGTGTTAGAAAAACGAACCTTATCTCCTTTCAGACCTGCTGCTTCTACAAAATTGAAATATTTGTCATGGAAGACTGCCTTCCTACTAGCTATCACTTCAGCCAGAAGGGTCTTGGAACTTCAAGCTCTCACGGCAGTTGAGCCCTTCATCATTTTCCATGCAGACAAGGTCTCCCTGAGGACTAACCCCTCCTTATGCCCAAGATGGTTTCTGATGTGACCCTTAACCAGACCATACACATTCCCACCTTCTTTCCCAACCCTCAAAACAAGGGGGAAAGAATATTACACTCACTAGACATACACAGGCAACTCAGATATTATCTGGACTGTACTAAGCCATTCAGAAAAACAGACCATCTACTTGTAAACTTTGCCCCAGGTGCAGAGGGGAAGCCCATCTCCAAACAAACCATTTCCAAATGGATTTCACACTGTATCCATTTCTTCTACAGACTAGATGGGAAAACCATCCCTAAGTCTATCCATACCCACTCCTACTAGGGCAACCTCCACTTTCACTGCCTTCCTGAGAGGAGTACCCACCAGGGACATCTTGGAACTGGCCACCTGGACCTCTGTCCATACCTTTACCAAACATTACTACCTACCCCTCTAAGTCTAGGGCAGGCTTTGCCTCTGCAATTCTGCAGGGCCTCCTGACCCATACCTAGGTCTCTACCTATCCTTCCACCCCTTTCCTCAGCTTTGGGAATCCTCCCATAGGTGATGACTGCAGCAGTGAAACACGAAGAACATAGTACAGTTGTGTACACTTACCATAAATGTAGATGTTCAGGTGTATTCACTGTTGCAGTCTTGGTTTCCTTCCCTCCATCCACCATTTAACATCTTCCCCTTGAGGGACATAAGCTTCCGTAAGTGGCTTTTAGCCAGCAAGACCTCTTCTCTCTTTTCCCTTGTGCTTCTGATGGGTTAGGGCAATAAAAATATATGTAATGACATCGGCTGCCTTGTTTTATAGCACTGATGACCTGACGTCAGACTACAGGCGACTGCAGCCGGTGCACAAAAACATTGACTTTGGTATTCAGGCCGACCCAGGGCTACCACACCAGGGATAACCCACAGGTGATGACTGCAACAGTGAATACACTCGAACATTTACATTTATGGTAAGTTTACACAACTGTACTTTCTCCCTCTACACTACTGACTGCACCTCTAAGGAACTCTCTGTCAAACTTATTAAATATGCAGATGATACAACTATCATCGAGGTCATCAGGAATGGTGGTGAGTCTGCATACAGACAGGAGGTTGAGCAGCTGGCCCTTTGGTGTAGTCAGAATAATCTGGAACTGAACACTCTTAAAAACTGTGAAGATGACTGTAGACTTTAGGAGTGGTACTACAATGTTATCCTCTCTCATTATATTTAATGCTGCTGTGTCAGTTGTGGAATCCTTCAAGTTTTTGGGATCTATAATCTCCCGGGACTTGAAGTGGGAGACCAATGTAGGGTCCATCATAAAAAAGGCACAACAGCGAATGTACTTTCTGCAACAGCTGAGAAAGTTCAGTCTCCCACAGGAACTGTTGATTCAGTTCCATATATCAGTCATTGAGTCTGTTCTTAGCTCATACATAATGTGGTTTGGATCTCTTTCTAATCATGACTAAAATAGATTACATCAAATAGTCAGGTCTTCCGAAAATATCACTGGTGCTAGTTTGCCCTCCTTACAGGATCTGTACTATTCCAGAGTCATGAAAAGACAGGGAAGATCATCACCGACCCTTCACATCCAAGCCACCATCTTTTTGAACTATTACCATCAGCCAGGCATTATAGATTAATACGCACCAAAACAAGCAGATATAAGAACAGTTTTTTCCCCAGGCCATCAAGTTCATAAATGATCAACTCAGCTTATTAGGTTTGGGTATTCTTTTTCCCAAGCCTCCAAGGATTCTGCAGTGTTGTTACATATTAACACTTGTTTCTTTCAGAGTCTTCTTCTTCTTTCAGCTGCTCCCGTCAGGGGTCGCCACAGCAGATCAAATGTTTCCATTACTTCTTGTCCTCAGCATCTTGCTCTGTCACACCAACCACCTGCATGTCCTCTCTCACCACATCCATAAACCTTATCTTAGGCCTTCCTCTTTTCCTGTTACCTGGCAGCTTCATCCTTAGCATCTTTTTCCCAATATACTCTGCATCCCTCCTCAGCACATGTCCAAAGTAACGTAATCTTGCCTCTCTAGCTTTGTCTCCAAACCTTCCAACGTGGGCTGACCCTCTAATATACTTATTCCTAATCCTGTCCATCCTCGACACACCCAGTGCAAATTTATTTTTATTTATTTTATTTTACATTTGTTGACCGGGCTAGTCTAGCTGGAGATATTTCCATTTTCAGTAGCGGCCCGGGGAGAAAAGCTCCACAGAAGTAAGATACATACAGAAAAACCATCATACAAAATAATAATAACAATAATGATAATAGAGTTAGTAATAGAGTTTGCAAAAAACAAAAACGTGCAAACCCTTCCATGGAAAGTACTACTACTTGTGTTAATTACTATAACATACAATTACAGTCCAGATGATAATATACAAGTCGACACATACTTATCAGATGATGTAAGCAAGGATTGGAGGTAAGGAAAGTAGAGTAAAAAGAAAATAAGGGAGAAAAGGAAAGGATTGATTGTGGAAAAGAGAGCAAGTTAAGGTAGATAACAGGTATAGAAGCAGAGGGGGTAGAACAGAAAGCCAAGTAGAGAAAAGAGAAAGGAGTAAGAGAATAGTTTTAGAATTAGGGAGTACTAGTGGAAAGTTAATCAGGTTTATTACAGGAACAAAGCCAGTGATTTTGGAAATGCAGTTTAATATTTTCTTTGAAAAGAGGCAATGATGTAATATTTGTTATATTAGAAGGTAACAAATTCCATTTTTTCCCTACCGCATTGGTAAATAGTGAGTCGCCAGCATTGTCATTTGATTTTATTGTACTTGTTAGGAGTTTACTAGAAGAGCGGAGAGAGTTGAGATTGTTATAGGGGATTATGAGTTGTGAGAGTATCGGGGTATTATTAGGTTGGTACAGTATTTTATGGGCAATAGAGAGTTGATGGATTATAAGATAGTTTTGAAACTCTAGCCAGCCTAGAAGTTTTAAGTTAAGACAGTGATGGGTTTTATAGGGGTTACCAGTAGCGAAGCGGGCAATGTTATTATAGCAGGTTGCCAGTTTGTTAAGGTTGTTTTTTTTGAGGTTGGTGAAGATAGGTGAAGCATAAAGAAGAGTAGAAATAAGATGGGAGTGAGCAATCCTTGTTCTAGTAGAAGGTGTAAGAAATGGTCTAATTCGATATAAGGATCCTATTTTTCTGTTAACTAGTTTTATGGAGTTGTTAATGTGTTGGTCAAAAGAAAGATTATTGTCTATGGTAATACCTAACAATTTAGTTGAAGTGTCGGGTGAGATGACAGTGGCACTGTTGGAGGAGATGGAGAAATGTAAGGGGGAGGCCCTGGATGTGGGTGTAAAAAGAAGAAGTTTAGTTTTTTTAGCATTTATCCTTTATCCATATCTTAACATCTTCAACTTTGCCACATCAAGCTGTGACTCCTCCTCCCTTTTTATCAATGCCACGGTCTCCAACCCATATAACATAGCTGGTCTAACTACCCTCTTGTAGACCTTCCCTTTCACTCTTACTGGTACTCGTCTGTCACAAATCACTCCTGACACTCTTCTCCACCCACTCCATCCTGCCTGTACTCTCTTCTTCACCTCTCTTCCACACT
Organism: Protopterus annectens; assembly: GCF_019279795.1. NCBI lineage: Eukaryota > Metazoa > Chordata > Ceratodontiformes > Protopteridae > Protopterus > Protopterus annectens. Next base: position 1,977,997,629 of record NC_056741.1, on the reverse strand, counting down.
CACCATTACTCTGAACTGTTGATCCCAAGTATTTAAAGTCATCCACCTTTGCCACCTCTACTCCCTGCATCCTCACCATTCCTCTATCCTCCCTGTCATTCACACACATATACTCTGTCGTAGTTCTGCTGACCTTCATTCCTCTTCTGTCTAGAGGATATCTTCACCTCTCCGGGGTCTCCTCCACCTGTTCCCTACTCTCACTACAGATCACAATGTCATCTGCAAACATCATAGTCCACGGGGACTCCTGTCTGATCTCATCTGTCAACCTGTCCATCACCATTACAAATAAGAAAGGGCTCAGAGCTGAACCTTGATGTAATCCCACCTCCACCTTAAACGCATCCGTCACTCCCACAGCAGACCTCACCGCTGTCACACTACCCTCGTACATATCCTGTACCACTCTTACATACTTCTCTGACAATCCCGACTTCCTCATACAATACCACAACTCCTCTCTAGGCACCCTGTCATATGCTTTCTCTAAATCCACAAAGACACAATGCAACTCTGACATTCTCTGTACTTCTCCATCAACACTCTCAAAGCAAACATCGCATCTGTAGTGCTCTTTCCTGGCATGAAACCATACTGCCGATCACTAATCCTCACCTCCTTTCTTAACCTAGCTTCCACTACTCTTTCCCATAACTTCATGCTGTGACTGATCAATTTAATCCCTCTGTAGTTACTACAGTTCTGCACATTACCCTTATTCTTAAAAATCTGTACCAAAACACTTTTTCTCCCTTCCTCAGGCATCCTCTCACTTTCCAAGATTTCATTAAACAATCTAGTTAAAAACTCCACTGCCATTTCACCTAAACACCTCCATGCTTCCACAGGTATGTCATCTGGATCAACAGCCTTTCTGTTCTTCATCCACATCATAGCTATCCTTACCTCCTCCTTGCTAATCCACTGCACTTCATGATTCACTATCCGCACATCATCCAGCCTTCTCTTCCTCTCATTCATCAGCCCCTCAAAGTACTCTTTCCATCTGCTCAACACAATCTCCTCACTTGTGAGTACGTTTCCCTCATTATCCTTTATCACCCTTACCTGCTGCGCATCTTTACTAGCTCGGTCCCTCTGTCTAGCCAATCGGTACAGGTCCTTTTCTCCCTCCTTAGTGTCCAACCTTTTATACAACTCGTCATACGCCTTATCCTTCGCCTTCGCCACCCCTCTCTTTGCCATGCACCTCATCTCCTTATACTCTTGTCTACTTTCTTCATTTCTCTGACAATCCCACTTCTTCCTCTTCGCCAACCTCTTTCTCTGTATACTCTCCTGTACTTCTTCATTCCAGCACCAGGTCTCCTTGTCCTCCTTCCTCTTTCCAGATGTCACACCAAGCACCTTTCTAGCCTTCTCTCTTACTAGCTCTGCTGTAGTTACCCAGCTGTTTGGTAACTCTTGACTGCCACCCAGTGCCTGTCTTAACTCTTCCCTGAACATCACCTCACAATTACCATTTTTCAATTTCCACCATTTGATCCTTGGTGCTGCCCTCACATTCATCCTCCTCTTCTTGGTCACCAATGTCATCCTACAAACCACCATCCTATGCTGCCTAACTACACATTCCCCTGCCACCACTTTACAGTCTCCAGTCTCCTTCAGACTGGCCCTTCTACATAAAATATGATCCACCTGTGTGCATCTTCCTCCACTTTTGTATGTCACCCTTTGCTCCTCTCTCTTGTTAAAATATGTATTCAACACAGCCATGTCCATCCTTTTCGCAAAATCCACTACCATCTGACCTTCTGCATTCCTTTGCTTAACACTATACCTACCCATCACTTCCTCATACCCTCTGGTCCCTTCACCAGCATGCCCATTGAAGTCTGCTCCAATCACCAGTCTCTCACCCTTGGGTACAGTCATCACCACTTCATCCAACTCACTCCAAAATTTTTCTTTCTCATCCATCGCACACCCAACTTGTGGAGCATATGCACTAACAACATACATCATTGCACTAACAACATACATCATTACACCATCAATTTCCAACTTCATAAACATCACTCTATCTGACACTCTTTTCACCTCCAAAACACTCTTAGCATACTGTTCCTTCAGGATAATGTCTACGCCATTTCTCCTCCCATCCACACCATGATAAAACAATTTGAACCCACCTCCGATATACCTAGCCTTGCTCCCCTTCCATCTGGTCTCTTGCAAATACAATATACCAACCTTCCTTTGGTCCATCACATCAGCTAGCTCTCTCCCTATACCAGTCATACTGCCAATATTCAAAGTTCTGACTGTCACTATCACAGTCCTAGCCTTTACATGCCTTCCACCTCTTCTCCTCCTTCAGCCAACAGTAACCCAATTTCCGCCAAGCACCCTGTTGGCCAACAGTACTCGTGGCGGTCGTTGTTAACCCGGGCCTCGACCGATCCGGTATGTATATGTGTACTTTTGTCTGTATGTATGATTTGGCAAAATTTTACGCCGGATGCCCTTCCTGACACAACCTCCCCCCCCCCTTTATCCGGGCTTGGGACCGGCGCAAAGAAATGCACTGGCTTGTGCATCCCCAGTGGCTTGTTTCTTTCAGAGTATTTCAATATTTCTTGCACTGAGTTGCACTTTGCACCTTGTATGTGTATGTATAGGTATATGTATATGTATTTTTATTTTTTGTCTTGTTCTTAATAGTTGCATGTATGTCATTTGTCTTGTTCTTAATAGTTGTACGTATGTCATTTATGTAATTCGTACTTGGAGAGTCACTGAAACAGGAGTCAGATTCCTTGTATGTGTACATACTTGGCAAGTAAATCTGATTCTGATTATATGCAGAGGAGGAACAAGGTTTAAAAGAAGGCAGGATTTGAATGAGCTGTGTAATACTTAATTGGCAATAACTGGATAGATTATAAGTGATGTGTAATGTTTGCAATTACAGTTGTCTCAACAGGGTCTGTGATGCATAATATTTGCAGCTAAAATTGTAATAATGTGGTTTGTTCTTCATTTATAAAAATGAAAGATTGCCCATGTCATAAGTGATAATTTAATAAAGTTTTTTTTGTTTAAAAAACAACCTCCAAAGCAAAGTTTGTTAAAAATTAGTTTTAACAGCTTTTTACCACAAAAGTGAAAAAGTAATGCTTCTGTTTACGTGATCAAAAGTCACATGGTCGTCATCATAATCACTTTTCCCTAGCTTGCAAAATAATTTCTCAGAAAAGGAAAGTTTTCTGTTATAAAACGTAAAATGGAAGTCCAACCCCCCTCCCCCCCCACACACACACACACAATGGAACCTATCTTCTCAGCAATGAAACAGCATTAGACAACCATCAAATGTCAGAATCCCACACAGGAGTGCTTTCTTCTGCAGCAGGAAAGTTAAAAAGGACTTGGAGCCCAAACCCGACTTTATCTCGGCTCAAGCTGATTAAATGGTGGGAGTTTGTAAGGTGCTCTGAAGCTTTGGAGCTGGTCAGCAGTTACATTATTGGTAGGAAATAATATATATTGCTTATTCTCCTGCAACAGTGGTCTATACAAAGGAGTACTGGAGTAAGTTGCAAATTTCTCTTGGCTTACCACCTGGCTGGTTACCTTGAGACTTTCCTGTAAGAGTTCTCATATTTTGTCTTCAGCTTTGTACATATGTGTTTGAAAAGGGGGGGGGGGGTCTTAGGTGTGGTTACTGCTGGGATGACGATGATGAAACTGCTGTGCAGCTGCTACACATTTTGGAGAGAGTTAGCTTCACTTTGGAGGTTACTGATGCATCCTGTATTTGAGGAACACTCACTGGACTTGGGCCTTCCAAAATAATGTTGCTGTCATGTTCTGTAAGGTAATCAAGTCTAAGCATCATCTGTACTACTACAGGCTTGGGCTGCCACCATTTCAGTTGCCTAACCCTGAGATGACTTTGACAGAGTTGTGCACGATTTCACCAGTGGCACTGTTACTTCTTGATGAACCAGCTACTAGAGGTTTTAGTATTGATAATACACATTTGCTGATTACTCTGTGCCCTGCTATGTCGATGATCATGGTCTTTAACTTGTGAGCCATGCTGTGATTATGTGTGTTGTGATGATGTCCTTCAAGGATGCATCTGCAGTCCTTACAATTGGGTTGTCCTGTCGTCAGGCAGCCCTTTGGTCGGCCGGATTCCAAAGTCTGGGTCTGGCTTCGGCTGGTGTCGCACTTCACCCGACGTCATAGCTGCAGTTATTCGGGTATAAAGGCATCAGCCGATGCCATTTTCCTCAGTCTTTCTTGCCGCGTGGCGCCCGAAGCAGAAGCTGTTCGTAAGTGCCGGTCGGTCAGAACCAGAGATTAATACTACCGAATACTACTTCGAAGATTTCTAAAAAGCTAAGTACCCCGTTGGGGACTCTTTCTTGCCTCAGCCGATGTCAGAAAAAGTGAATAACTGTTTAACTTGTGGGACACAAATACCTCATAAAGATTTCCATTCTTACTGCTTACCTTGTTTAGGCCCAGACCACGACGTAGCAGCTTGTCTAGCCTGTGCTTCTTTTAACCGACGGACTCTTAGACGTCGGTCGGAATTTGCTGAGCAGTTTTTCGGCTCTGATTTTGCTTATATTATGCCGTCGGATCCTCCGACTACACAAATATCCAAAAAACGCAAGGAAAAGGACCGACACTCGCGGTCCGCGGTTTCGGCCGAAACCGCGGTTAAGCCAACCGCGAGTGTCTCGGTTTCGCCTGAAACCGAGCAAGCGGTTCTTCCTTCAGCCGAAAGCATGCCTTCTACCGAGGCTCCTTCTAACCTCGTGGAATCGGCTTCTGAAATCCAACCTGCTGTTGCGATTTCTCAGGAATTATCTGACACTATTCCCTTGGATACTTCTACTCCTGCACGTGAAGCTGCTAGGCCTCCTGCAGCCATGTCCATTAAGGCCTTTGCCAGGGCTAAAGCAGCTAAAGCTACAAAAACTGTGCCTGCTAAGACCCCCTCTCACAGGCCCAGTTCCAGTTCCCAAATGCTTTCTTTGGCAGAGGATCTTATTTCTTTAATCCGGGGATCCCAACTGCATCCAGACAGGGCCTCTCATCCACCTCCAGAGAAGAGGCCTGGAGCAGAGCCCCCTGAGCCAGTGTCCACAGATGATTCCTCTGATGATTCAGATAATACAGACCCTCCAGAGGCTCCTTATTCCCCTTACGAAGACTCTGATGCTGAAGAGTCCATCCCTTCTGCCTCTCCACCTGAGGAATTTTCCTTTGGGGAAACCTTGCATGCCATGAGGGAACAATTTCAGTGGCAGGGCCAAGATTTTTCAGACTCCAGGAAAAGGCTTAGAACCTTTTTGCATTTACCACAACATAGGCCTTTAGCTATACCTCCAGTTCTGTCTGTTGTAGATGATGCATTTAATGATGCTTGTACTGCTCCTGATTCTTTACCTCCGGCCCCTGCTAAGCCCGATAGGTTCTACAGGGTCCCGGACACACATCACCATTTATACAAGGCTCCTTTTGCAGATCCCGAGACTATCTCCCAGGGACCTAAGGCTGTAGCATCTACCTCTGCTAAAAAAACCCTCCCCTCTGAAAGGGAATCCAGGTCCTTAGAGAGATGGGGTAAAAAAGTTTACACTTCTGCTACTTTGTCAGCTAGGGCCTTGAACTGTCAATTTCATATGATACAATATCAAGAATATATGCTAGACCAGTTAACTAAAAAACTGTCCTCTGATGAGCCATTTGATAAGAAGTATGTTCAGGAAATGGTACATAACATTCAGCAAGTTAGTAACCATTCTTTGAAATGCGGCTATGATGCACTGGAGGCTTCCTTTAGATCAGCCATGACTGGCACAGTTATCAGAAGGCATGCATGGTTGAAAGAGCAGGCCTTACCGGACCATGTCAAATCAAAACTATTAGATGCTCCCATGGAAAAGGCCAGTTTATTTGGTTCTCCTGCGCAACAAGTACTTAAGAAGATGGAGGAGAAGGCAAAATCTGTACAAACAGTGAAAGATTTCTTACAGGTCCAACCTCCAAGGTTTAGCAGGAATTGGCCCTCCAAAAATTGGTCCTTTCCAGACTCCTCTAAAGCACAGAGAGGCAGGAATAGGCGGTCAAGAGGCAGAAACCAATCCAGGGGTGCCTACAGGGGACGCCAGTGGCAGGGTAACAACCAGCGAGGCACAGACGCAGCCACCACCACTGCAACAGGACAATCACAGTGACTTGGCTCTGGCACCGCCTACCAGGGAACAGCTAGAAGCACCCTTAGGCGGAAAGCTAGCTTTATTTTCAAAGAACTGGCATTATATCACAAGGGACAAGTGGATTTTGCAAACTATAGACCAAGGTTACAGGTTTCATTTCCATACTCTACCAGGAAAAAGAGGAATGCCAAACCTACCACCAAATCAAAAGGCAGAAGCTCTAAAACAAATATCTCAATTGTTAAGGATGAGAGCTGTGGAAAAGGTACCATCTATGGAACAAGGAAAGGGATTTTACTCAAGACTCTTCCTAGTACCAAGAAAAGAGAGCTAATGGAGGCCTATTCTCGACCTGTCCGCTTTAAACACATTCCTCATTGTTCCAAAATTCAAAATGCTGACTCTACAGCAGCTTCTTCCCATGCTGGGCAAGGAGTCTTGTCTAGATCTCAAGGAGGCATACCTGCACGTCCCCATATGACCAAATTGCAGAAGATACCTCAGATTTCTTGCAGGATCAGAGCATTATCAATTCTCAGCATTGCCCTTTGGCTTATCTACTGCGCCCAGAGTGTTCACGAAATGCCTGGCATCAGTAATTGCTCATTGCAGGCTTCAGGGAATCCAAATTTACCCCTACCTGGACGACTGCCTGATACAAGCGGACAACATAAACAAGCTAGCAGAAGACTTACAAAAAGTCATTTACCTGCTACAAGCCCTGGGATATACAGTCAATATAAAAAAGTCAAGGCTGATACCATCCCAAAGAATAACCTTTTTGGGTGCAGAGCTGGACACATCAAAGCAAATGGCATTCCTAACCGTAGAAAAACAAGAGCAACTACCTCTCTACTTCTTGGCATTAACAAAGCAGAACCATCTAACAGCAAGAAAAGTACTGCAAGCCCTGGGCTTCATGGCATCCTGCATAATATTGGTACCTCATGCCAGACTGCATATGAGAAAGCTACAGTGGTACCTAAAGAATTTATGGTCTCAACACAAGCACAGCCTAGAAACCAAAATTCCAATAATCCCATGCCTGAAGCAAGAGTTCCTATGGTGGGCTCAGGCCTGCCAATCAAACACAGGATTGCCCTTCTACAGCATTCAACCAAGCCAAACCATCACGACGGACGCCTCAGACCTCGGTTGGGGGGCCCACATGCTGGACAAGTGCATACAAGGCTTATGGACTCAAGACCAGCTGCACCTGCACATAAATCTAAAGGAAATGCTGGCAGTAAAATTGGCAATCCAGACATTCAGACCATTTCTCCGAGAAGGTCAGTTGATGATAAGGACAGACAACACCACAGTGATGTGGTACATCAACAAACAGGGAGGCACACATTCATACCCTCTATGCCGGATGGCACTGGACCTATGGAATGTGGCTCTGAGCTACAACATTCAGTTACAAGCAATTTTTGTACCAGGAAAAGAAAACATCCTAGCAGACATATTAAGCAGGACTACCACAGATGCCCACGAATGGATGCTGCATCCGGACATCTTCAAAGCCATTACAAGAAAATGGGGACTCCCAGAAATAGACTTATTTGCATCCCCACAGAATCACCAGCTAAAGAAATTCTGCACAAGGACGTACCACCCACTTGCTTGGAAGGTGGACTCCCTATCTTTCAGTTGGAAAAACCTGACAGCATATGCATTCCCACCACTTCCTTTGATACACAAGGTGCTATTGAAGATCAAAGAGGACCGTCCACAGATCATTCTGATAGCTCCAGACTGGCCAAGGCAACACTGGTACCCATTACTAAGGAGCATGTCTCGGGAACAAATATGGACACTACCCCTGGTTCCATTACTGTTAACACAGAACAACTACAACATCCTGCATCCAAACCTGAAAACTCTGCAGCTAACTGCCTGGAACATTACATAAGATCAATTAACCCAAATTTATCACAAAGGGTTAAAGACATCATCCTTGAGGCTCGCAGACCCTCAACAAGAAAAAAATTATGCAGCAAAATGGAAAAGATATCGCATTTGGAGTACTGCAAAGGGGGAAGATGTCTCACTGGTAAACATAGCCAACATCCTGGAATATTTGGCAGAGCTTTTCCACTCAGGCCTGTCCTATTCTTCCATCAAGATACATGCATCAGCTATTTCAGCAGAATACAGCTTGGATCCTCCTGTCTTCTCACACCCTCTGCTCAGGCAGTTTCTGAGGGGAATTAAAAATGTAAAACCTCCAAGGAAACCACCATTGCCAGCATGGGACTTGAACTTTGTGCTAGAAAAATTGACACTTCCTCCTTTCGAACCAGCAGCAACAGCAGAGTTACAATACTTATCATGGAAGACTGCTTTCCTGCTGGCAATCACTTCAGCAAGAAGGGTTTCTGAACTACAGGCATTAATGACAGTGCAACCCTTCCTGATCTTCCATCAAGATAGAGTGTCCATGAGAACAAATCCTACATTTATGCCTAAGGTGGTATCCAGAGTATCTTTAAATCAGGCTATCCACCTACCTACATTCTTCCCCAACCCACAGAACAGGGGAGAAAGACTGTTGCATACCTTGGATGTACATAGACAGTTATGCTACTACCTGGACAGGACAAAGGGCAATAGAAAAACTGACCAGCTACTGGTAGCATATGCAACAGGAAGGGAAGGAAAAGCAATTTCAAAACAGACAATCTCCAAGTGGATAGGAAATTGCATTAGATTTTGTTACTCTTACCATGGAAAGAAAACTCCAGAGAACATCAGGCCTCACTCTACAAGGGCTACAGCCAGTACCACAGTTTTCTTACGAGGAGTGGCTACCAAGGACATTATAGAGGCTGCTACTTGGACCTCCGTGCATACATTTGCCAAGCATTATAATTTACCTTTATACTCTAGATCCCGAGCAGGTTTTGCCTCTGCTGTTTTGCAAGGGATCCTAACTACACCATAATCTTTCCTTTTACCTCCTCCCCTAGTTTGGCTATGGTATTCTACCCATTTGTAAGGACTGCAGATGCATCCTTGAAGGACATAGTACAGTTTTGTACCTACCATAAATGTAGATGTTCGATAGGAATGCATCTGCAGTCAGGATTACCCACCCGCCTTCCCCTCTGTGGTACTCCTAGGGTATTTGCCCATCTTATAGCTAGCTGGGGGGGATCTATTATGGTGTATTTGTTTGTATATATGTACATACATGCTTATTTTTTGTGTTTGCTCTCTATCATTTGGAAACATTGGCATTTATCCAAATTTAGCCTTCCAAGAGGGCACCTGGCATCTGGGGCAAGAAACACTGAGGAAAATGGCGTCGGCTGATGCCTTTATACCCGAATAACTGCAGCTATGACGTCGGGTGAAGTGCGACACCAGCCGAGGCCAGACCCAGACTTTGGAATCCGGCCGACCGAAGGGCTGCCTGACGACAGGACAACCCATTTGTAAGGACTGCAGATGCATTCCTATCGGACATCTACATTTATGGTAGGTACAAAACTGTACTTTTTGTGGCTTGGGTGGAGATTAGAGTACATATGGAGGTGATCCAGCCTATCTGAAAACAAACATAGTTTGGATGCCCATTATGCAACTTATGAAACAAATGTCTTGCATAAGAAGGCAGTGTTCTTATCTGGTGAGATCTCTGCTGTAGCTCACCCTCCAGCAATTGTTTCCTGGGTACTGAACATAATGGAACAGCTTGGCTGTTACTCTATTCATAAGGCATTTTCTACTTTTCACTCTGAGGATGCTGCATGCATTTTTTTGCAGAGATGGTTACCAAGGTTATGCAGACAACCTACATCCAAGATGCATCTGTGATGCATTGAGATTTTCTTTGGGTGTGGGTATGTGGATAAGCCTGTCTTTTGTTGGTTATGGTTTAATTTTGTCTGTTATAAAGATGATGCTGACTTTGTTTTGTGTCTATGCTACCAACTGTGGGTTAAACATAGTGGCATTGCATGACTGATTAAATCCTGCATTGAATCCTTCAGCCCGTTTCTTTGGTTCCCTATGAAAAGTTCAAGCCCCAGACTGAGTCTTAATAAAAATAAGCCACATGCCAAACAAAAAAAGAATGAATTCCAAAACTGTTACTTATTAATTTTTTTTTCCATGAGGAAGTCACAGTGGTGGGGGGTTCCATTCCTCATACACTGGATGGAGTTGATGAAAATGCTTTAAGGGGTACCACTGTGTCAGACTTTGTATTCACACATTCCCTCCACCTACACACACAGTTTGACTAGTATGAAAATCACAGTTATGGTTTTAATTTTGTCAGGCACTGCCATTATTTCTCATTGTTCAGTCCTCTTAGGAAGAGAGTTTTTTCTTGCTATCTTGAAAGAGCCTTTATTTGCTTCCATTATCGCGATATGAGTAGAATGAAAAATTAGCACAGACGTCTGACCTTTCATTTCCTGCTAAGGTTATTGAGAAGGTTGTTTATGTATAGAAGTATTCCTGTTTAGTATCTAGTTGCTTCTTTAATCTTTTCCAATATTGTCTTAAATCAAATCACAGCAGTGACTCTGCCATTATTAGGATTGTCAACCTGCTTGTATCCAGAAATAAGTTAAATTCAACATTTGTTATCACTAATCTCTGTGTGGTTTTTGATTCCATTGGTAGTGGAGTCTTCAAGAAGCACCTCCAAACTTGTTTTTGTCATACACAAATGGTTTATTTCTTACATTTTTAGTCACACTTGTGTAATGGTTTCAGGAGTTAAAATTTCTAGTAGCCTCCCACTAACTTGTGGAGATCCTCTGGTCTTGATCTTTGGGCTTTTACAGTGTACATGTTACTGCTTTGGACACTCATCCAATGTAAGATATATTAGCTGTCAGTGCTATGCTGCTAGTTGTTCCCAGGACCTGTCTTGAGACTTCAGTAGGTTTTCTTTTGCCAAACTGCCTGGACTTGTGGAGTAGAGTACATTCCTGGATTTGGGCTTGTGATTCCGAAGCATTCTTCCAAAGGTCTCTGAAGTACAGTATTTTTTAAGAGTCTGTGTGAACCTTCATAGGTTCTGGTTTTAGTTATTTTAACTTTTTTTAATTTGTTTATTCTAGATATTTTACAGCTTCTTCTGAATTTCTTGCAGTTACATTTCTTCTGTTTATAGCGCGGCGGTGGTGCTGCGGTAGCGTTGTCGCCTCACAGTTAGATGTTGCACGTTCAATTCTCAGTTAGAGCGTCTTCTGTGTGTCGACATGCGTGAATGGGCATTCCTTCGCTGAAGGTTGTGCATTAGGCCCAGCAAGCCAGCATGTAAAAATCTACTGCCAATCATTAGCGGACCAGAGTTCCGCTGTGGCGACCCCTAACCGGGAAAAGCTGAAAGAAGACATTTCTTCTGTTTATAAACGCACAGATTTAGGCATTTACTTTATTTTATTTGAGTATATTTATCACACTTATTTAGTAGCTCAGATCATAAAAAATCTGAGTTGCCAGCTCTGTTGGTATACAGAGTTAAAGCCTCGACTATGACTGAAGCAACCAAAGGTCAGTAAGTGGCTCAGTTGCTTGTTGGAGCTGGCGTAAAGGAGGAGAGGAGTGATATAGCTTTGCTGACTAACCTTTCCTTGTGGGTGGGGGAATACAAATGTGCATATCCAGAGTATACTATGCTGTGGTTTAATTCCCGGTGGAGACTGTGGACCCTATGAGAGTACTGGCTTCAGGGGGTGGTATGACTGTCCTGAGGAGATTGTCTTTTATGGAAATGGGCGACACCCCTTTACCAACACTTAGTGCCACCCAAACCCTGAGTGTGTTATTAGTAGGTTTGCCACCAGTCAGGAAATTTTCCTGACCGTCATAAAATCAGGGTCTCTGTCAGGAAATTCAGTTTTGCTGAGTACATGTCACGTATTTTGAAACACTTTGAGAGCTAAAATATTTATGAAGTGTATTACCCAAAATGTGTACTGTTTCCCTTAGATTTTCAGTTTGCATTTAAATTATTTTGTCAGACTAGTCTTTGTTTCAGCTGACATCCTGGGTGATGTAAAATGTGACCATTAGCAGAAGCAGACTAATTAAAAGAAACTTTTCATGTTGCATCTCAGAAGATGCACACAAAACGTCAGAGCATTCTTTTTATAAATGTGAAATAAAAGATCGATTATCCAGTTAAACCATTTGTTCTCTCTGGTAAAATTATATATGCTTTTACTGCCTTCGGTATAAATAATATTGCCGGTTGGATAAAATGTGAGCTCAGGAAACATAAATAATAATCCCATATGTTAACCCCGTCGGCCCATTGGACAAACTGTCTCTTTTTAGGGGCAACCTAGGAGCAATGTCTTTTTAAGTGACTTGCTGAAGATCATGCAATAGGCAAAGTCTGAGGGAATCAAACCCTGTACCACAGTATATATAGCTCACAACCTTAATCTCTGTGTCATCTACCAGTAAATATATATTCTTCACGTGTCCTCATTTTATCAGTATTATTTTCAGACCCCCCCCCAATGCTTATCTAGTGTACTGCATTTAACAAACTTACCAGTTGCCAAGACAATATTATGAATATCTTGTAATGTATGCAGCTTGCTTATATATTTGCTAATCTGTTGCGTTTAACACATTATTTACTGTTTCTTCAAAACTGTTACTAGCATGATTATTAACTTTAAGGGAGCAATCTACTTTTATTTAGTGAAATGGTTGGGGCAAAGGGTGGGGCTTCTGTTAGATTTTTGCCACTTCAAAAATTGGCAACCCTAGTATTAGGTGTGGACAGTAGAATTGGTGCTCTAACTGGAAAAAAAAAAAGAACCACCCTAGATGGTTGCTTCAGTGACAGCCCCGTTGGCTGTCACACGGGTGCATGGGGAATGAATGGAGCAGTTGACAGAGAAGAGGGTCTGATGATTATGAAGCAGTGGAGGCAAAAAGTTACAAATCTATATTTTTATTTATTTATTTGGTTTGCAAAGAGAATTAAAATGCATATTTGTGTACATAATGTGTCTTTTTAGTTTGTTTGCTAATCCTGTTTTACTAAATTTTATGACAGATATCAGTATTGACATTTTTATACCAATGTCACAAGAATAAGGTCTCTGTAATATTTCAGTATTGCGAAAACTGAGTTTTGCCCTTGTGTCTAAAAAGACTGAGGTGTGTGGAATAACCTTTTGCTAGGGATTTGAAATTATTTCAACTTGGTCTTTTAGGCAGCTTATTCTTATAGACGTTTCTTTTAAGGGTGGATGGACATCTGCTATTTCAGATTAATAAGGGTTGCATTTATTGCTTGACTGATAGTACCACTTCCTAGGAAGATCAGTAGTAAGTGCCGAGAAAAATTTTAATTATCTTTACTTTTTTTTTGTTTTTTCAGACTCATACCACTGTGGAACTGTAGTGCTAACTCCAAAGATGGCTGGGAAAGATATGCTGGTGCTTCCGGCAGCAGACATCAGTACTGATGGTGACCGCAACCCTACAGATACCTCTAATGATGAAGATGGAAAACCAAACACAGAAACAATGCAACTTAAGAAAGAAATCTCTCTCCTAAATGGCATCAGTCTTATTGTGGGCAACATGATTGGGTCTGGCATCTTTGTTTCCCCAAAAGGGGTCTTAATATACAGTGCTTCCTATGGACTGTCCTTAGTGATCTGGGCACTTGGTGGAATTTTCTCTGTAATTGGTGCTCTGTGCTATGCGGAGTTGGGGACCACTATAAAGAAGTCGGGAGCTAGCTATGCCTATATTTTGGAGGCTTTTGGGGGGTTCATTGCCTTCATCCGCCTGTGGACTTCATTGCTGATTATTGAACCCACCAGCCAGGCTGTGATTGCAATAACATTTGCCAACTATTTAGTTCAGCCAGCATTCCCTTCCTGTGAACCTCCCTATACTGCATCACGCTTGATTGCTGCTGCTTGTATCTGTAAGTATCTTTATGTATTGTGTTTTTTTATCTATGTAACTAATGATATTTTGAAGATGACTTTTTAATGAGGGACGACCAGTGGGGCTTTCATACTGTGCACCCAATGTAAATAAGTTTACACCCCCCCACCCCCACCTGTAGTCCATACCATATCCTCTTCACCCAGATTAAGTACAGTAGTTGTTTCAATGGTTGTCTGTTCTTAATTGCTTTTACTATTTACATCTTCTAGCATCCATTTTAGGAAATTGACACTATTCAGAAAGTGTAAGCCTAAGCTACTCAAACTGTTTCACATGCCATTATTCCTGATGTTGAAAAGATCTTCATCGGCTTTGCGGTTTCTGCTTCAGTCCCCAGCGTAATATCCCCATCTGTTGTGGATTCCAGTGATTCAAATGCTACATACCTTCACCAGCAGTCGTGACCACCATCTGTCTTGCAGTGATGGAGTAAAGAGAAGTCAGGGGAAGGAGCATCTATCCAGCAAACATCTAAAGGTTGTCACTGTAGTCTTGCTTAGCATGTGACAGTAGCACAACTGAAGGTAAAGGGGTTGGAGTGCTGGCCTGGGGGCCTCAGTCTGACTTGTCAAAGCCCATTGGTTTGGCTTTGGCTGTCTCATGTGCCCACCTTTTCTTGTATTTAGCTTGCTGATTCTGTATCAGCAGAGTCACATGATTCAAGATGCAATGAAGAAGCTCCTTCATGAACTTCACTGTCAGGAGAGAGTCCATGTTTACAGCTGTGGTTACATCAGTTCCACCTATGCTTTGGAGAGAATCCATGTTTACAGCTGTGGCTTGCATCATTTTCACACATGCTTGAAAGGATTACACAAGTAGTGACTGAACCCTCAGTACCTGGTTAATATCCTACACACAGACACACACACACACACACACACACACACACACACACACACATTCTCATTGATATATATTTTTTTTGCCTGGTGGAATCGAGTTATATTGTGTGAGATTGTAAAGATAGAAAGCTCAGCAGCCTCCACTGAAACACAAACCGACAGGTCATGGTTAGCACCTAATGTTGCATTAACTAGGCAGGAAACAAGTTACCAGCCAGCAACCAGTAGTCCATGGGGAGAATCCTGGCCAACATCTAATAAGTGCTAGTGGGAACTTAGCAACAGATGGTGTAAATGCAAATGGAAACTGGTGACACCCAAGCGAAGGAAGTCCTAGTAATCTCTACAGGGTACAAAAAGAAAAGAAGATGGAAGACATTAAAACAAATTTTAAAAGACAATAGGACAGCTAAAGAGAATGGAAAGCCTAGGGAAGAGTGGGAAAAAAAGCACCTCTGATGAGGTCCCTAATGCTATAACTGCAAATGTGACACCAGAAAAAGTAACCCTGTATTGTTATATTTTTGGTGACAGTTATTGGAGAAAATAATATAGGTAAAACACCAAGCAAACTTCTCTCGAAGGAGGCAAGGGATCTATTCACAAATGTTATAAATGAGTAAAACATTTTTCACCCATTTATCCCATCATATTGTATGTCAAGACTAGCACATACTCAGGCAGACCTTCTGAATAAGGTGCAGGGTTTGATTTTCACATTGGGGTAATTGGCTAGGCTTAAAATGGCCCACATGGGCACTTAGCCTAGTACTCCTTTATGAACCTATGAGCAGTCAGTTGTGGCATATCTAAATGAGTAAGACAGTTAAGTTGCATATATTTACATGTAGGGACTGCTTGTGGCAAAACTTCATTTTTAGTTTTGGTAAGGATCTTTTTTACATCTTGGGTATAGGGTTAACAAGGTATTAAATCAGTATATTACCAAAACAATAAAGGCTGTTTTTAGAACATGCCCTAATATACTAAACAGGAAAAGTACTAGAACTACAGTGCAGGGCTCAAGTTGGTAAATATGATGTAGTTGTGATCACAGAAATATGGCATATCCAAAAGGAATCTCCACTGCATTTTCGAGGATTTCAGGGCTTCCACAAATGCAGAGCATTGTGTGTGTGTGTGTGTGTGTGCGCGTACATGTGTACACGTGTGTGTGTGTACGCGCATGGTTGTGTGTACACGCATGGGTGTGTGTGCACTTGCGTTTGTGTGTGTGCGCACGCGTGTTTGTGCATGCGCATGCGTATGTGTGCGCCCACGAATGTGTGTGTGTGTGTGCACGCGCTTGCGTGTGTGTGTGTGTGTGTGTGTGTGTGTGTGCGCGCGCGCGCAGGTGTGTGTGTGTGTGTGTGTGTGTGTGTGTGTGTGTGTGTGTGTGTGTGTGTGTGTGTGTGTGTGTGTGCAATATAAAATGTGGGTATGATCTGATATTTTCATCTTCATTTTTCTTAACCTGTGGGTCTCAGAGCTGACCCTCGGAACCGACCAGCTGCTCTCCAAGGATGAGATTCCAGATTTGAGCTCCTCCATTCAACCCATAATGCTCTGCTTCCCCACACTACCTCAGATCTCATTTGCCGGCATTCGTTCAACAGCTGGGTTCCTGGGCTTTGAGCTCCTCCGCAAAATTTTTGAGTTTTGAGACTTGCATTATAAAACTTTTTTTTGCATTATTCTCTTCTTCCACCTCCCTACTCTGTCTTTCCTGACCTGCAAGTAGTTTCTTCTGCTTTTTGTTTCTATTTCTTAATCGGGTTTTCTCACACCATAATTTTCTTCCTATCTAGTATAAAAAAAAGTCTTTCTTTGTGTATCCTCTCTTCTTTCCTTTTCTTATGGCTGACCAGAAACCGATTTCAAGAAATGCACTTCCTGTGGGCATAAAATCCACTGTCTGATGCTCACAGGGAGTGCATTTACTGCCTTAGGCCTGCACACCTGGACACCAACTGTGAGGTGTGCAAAGGGTTCCACTCTAGGGCCTTTGTGGGTAGGAGGAGCAAGCTTATCCTTAAGGGCTTGCACCCTCCATCCTCCTCTTTGGGTGTCCTTTCCACTTCGGGGGCTCAACCACCCCTCCAAAAAGTCCCAAGAGGCCTGGGAGAGCACCAGGTACTCTCCCACAAGATTCCCTCAGAGCCGACCCACTCTGACCTGAGGTCCTCGGCTCTTATCTCCTCTTTTCCACCCCAGTCATCCTGTGTGGCTTCAGGGCTGAGTGCTACTTCTGTAGCAGTCCCGATGTCTGTTTCGGCCCCAAGTTCATTGCCGACTGGACTGTTTAGGAGGTCTCCCTCTCATTTACCCAGGAGATCTCTGACACCCCCTCTTCCACTTCCAGGTCTTCCTGAAGCTTTACCTCCAAAGACATGGGCAGACTGATGAGATAGTTCCTCAAGGCTTGTGTCTGCTCCATCCACATCTATGTCTGTGAGGGTTTCCCCATTCTGACCAGTGGTTCCTTCTCTGACCTGACCTTCCATGTCTGAGCCCTTGGTTCCATTTATCTCCTGCACTTGGTTGTTGGTGTCAGTCGGGATTTCATCATCACCTCCAACTGTTTCCTCAACATGCTCAGCCCTGACCTCATCAGTTCTGAGTGTGTCTCAGAGCCGCAGCTTCAAGGTTGGCTCCAGGGGGTTGACATTGACTCCGAAGTTTTCAGAGCTGTCTCTCCCCCTAGGGGCGTTGGCCTTCGACAGCTCTGCTCTGACTCCCCCCTTTGGAGTGCAAGGCTTGGGCCCCCCGGGAGGCATCTACTTTGGTAGCTTTGGCCCCAAGCGGACTGCTTTTGGAAGTTTGGAGCCCTTCTGCTTTCGAGGTGGTGAAGAGGGTTCTCCCCCACCCTGGGAGACCCTTGGGTATGTACCTCCTCGGAACCTCCCCCTCCTTATTCTGGTCTTGTGCCTGAGGCCTGAAGTCTGCCACATGGACAGCTGGGCCTGGAAAGCCTCCACAACTCACCTTCTGTAAATCCCCAAGAGTTTTCCAAAATCTCCCTGGAGCATCCCACTGAAGAGGTCCCCTGGAAGAGGTTGTGTAAGAGGAGTCACATGGATGCCTTTAAGGAATCCCTCTCCATTGACACTGATTTCAAGGAAAGAGAAGGGTCCCCCAGGTCACCACCCAATGAAGTCTCTTTTGGAGACATTCTAGAGATCCTATGCCAGAGAGGTGGCTGGCCTGCCCAAAATCCTTCCCTGGAGGAATCAGTTCTGTGGGAGGCTTTTGGATCCGGCCCATCTACTACCTGGATATGGTAAAGCCAATCCCCAAGCCCGTTCACAAGATTTTGAGTGTCCTTTCAGATGAGACTTTCTGGACCAAGGGTATCCTGGTAGATGCTGTGGTTGTTGCAGCAGCTACCAAGAAGGAGCTCGCTCAAGAAAGCTCTTTTGCCCACCCTCCCAACAGACTCGCTAGTGCTAGACAGATTTGGGAAATGGGTTTATGCCTCTTCCACATTTAACTTGAGGGCATTAAACTACCTATCGCATTTCATGAGGCTACAAAAGGATCTGGTGAAAGAACTTTCTAGCTTGTCTCCTGGATTCATGTCTACTGAGGAACAGAAGACCTTTTCCTGCAGACTGGCCACCCTCCAGTCACTGGCTAATGCATCCAAGAGATTGATATCCCATTCTGCAGAGGGTACCTCAAGGACAGCCGGTTTTGGCATTGCCATAAGGCACCATGCCTGAATGAGGCTGTGTGACTTTGCAGAGCCCTTCAAACAATCCTTTATAAATGCCCCCTTTGATGGAGCCACCTTGTTTGGGCCTTTGGTTTGTAACACTCTCCCACAGAGGAAAGGATGGAAAGATCCTGTCTGCCATCAGAATCCATTTTTATACCCAGCAAAGGTCCTTTTTAGGGAACCAACGTGGTAGTAAAAAGATGTGTTTCATAAGTCGTAGGGTTTTCAAGACGTGCAGGGAGATTTTTCCTACAGGGGCAGAGGGGTGAGCAACCAAAATGTAAGACGCTGTCTATGTGGCTGAGGGGGTCCACAAAACCAAGGGTCATGAGAAACTTTCTTGGACTAACCCTTCCAGCTCTGCTGAATGGTTGTCCAGCTGCCTTCCTCTGGAGACAGTTAGGGGGTGCTTCTTCCTGCACATAGCAGCCAGGGAGGCCATCACAGATGATCGCCAGGTGCTAAGGATCCTATCCAGAGGATACTACATTCCCTTTTTTGAAACTCCCAAACAAAGAAATTGCCTCCCTAATGTTCCACCTAGTTAGAGGGAGGATGCTGTCTTAAAAGTCGAAAAACTACTAAGGAAAAAAGTCATCCAAAAGGTCTCCCTGATTAAGTCAGATCAGGTGTTTACTCCAGATTCTTTTTAGTGCCCAAAAAAAAAGAGGACTTGTGGCCAATTCCGGACTTGATAACATTGAACAAGTTGGTAAAGCACACGAAGTTCAGGATGGTCATGATTCAGTCCATCTTACCTCTTCTGAAGATGAACGATTGGATGTGCTCTGTAGAACTGAAGGACACGTACTACCACGTAAAGATGGACAGATGCTCCAGGCAAATATCTGTGTTTCAGAGTAGGAGCCAGTCACTACCAATTCAGATCACTCCTGTTTGGCATCAGCACAGTCCCCCAGGGCTGCTCACCAAATGTTTGACTATGTGGTGGAACCACACCTCAGGGTGCAAGGTTTCCAGATTTTTCCTTATCTGGACGACTGGCTTCTGACTGCTTCAACCAAGCATCTACTGATCCAGGCCAGGGATTATCTTTTACATCTGGCCCCTCTCCTAAGAATTGCATTCAACATTCAGAAATCTCAGCTGCAGCCAGTTTAGGTTATAGATTTTATTGGAGCATGTTAGGGCACAAGGGTATCACAAGTCTTTCTAACTACTGAGAGAATTACAAGTTTAAGACTTCAGGTCAGACAGTTACTGGCCATCCCAACTCTTCTGGCCAACTTGATTCTCAGTGCATTGGGTGCTATGGTGACCACTGTAACTCTACCTACACATGTGGATACTGCAGTGGACATTAATGGTCCAGTGGTCTCTTCACAGGAATCTCTTGAGTTTCCCTGTCAAACTCTCCCGAGTATACAAGGATTCTCTGCTTTGGTGGCTTTACTGTGCAGACATTTCTCAAGGGCAGCCATTTATCCTTCCTCCCCAAATGCCACTGTGACCATGGACTTTTCCCAGATGGGGGGTGGGGGCATTAGCTGGGTTGGATGGCTCAAGGCACGGGGTCACCTGTGGAGACCAACTTTGCATATCAAAGTACTGAAGATGAGGGCAGTTCTTCTAGCATTGCAAGATCTTCATAGCCTTCTACCTCCAGGGACTATTGCAATAAAAACAGACAGTATGTCTGTGGTGTGGTACATAACAAACAGGGGAACCAGGTCCTACTCCCTATGTCGGGAAGCAGTGAGATTGTGGCAGTGAGCAATCTCTACCAACCACTTTCTAGTAGCAATAGACATTCCGGGAGAGTCCAACATATTAGCAGACAGGCTCAGCTGAGTGTTACTCATGCCTCACGAGTGTTCGATAAATCCACCCATGGCAAAAATTGATTTTTTGGAAATGGGGTCAACCTTGTTGCAATCTGTTTGCATCCCTTGTCAACAACAAATGCAGCAGGTACTTTGCTTTGATCCCTCCTCAGGGACAGACACCCAGGGATGCTGTAGTCCATGCTTGGCCTCCCAGTCTTCTCTGCACCTTCCCTCCTCTGCCATTAATTCCCAACTTTTTACAGAAAACTCTCAGGTTGAAGAGCAAGGTAATCCTCATTGCCCCCTTTTGGCCCTGACAGACCTGGCTTACCTTTCTTTAGTCTCACTGATGTGCCCACCATTGAGGTTGAAGCCGATTCCAAACATTCTCTCCCACCTATCAGGGCATCCCCACCTAGACTTTTTTAGGGTTTGAAGCTAACCGCATGGTTTTTCCAATTCTGATGATGGCAAAATGTCCCAGACTTTCTTCCCCTGTCCAAACAATTCTGATCTCATCCCTTAGTTCTTCAACCCACAGGATTTATAAAAGTAAATGGAAAAGGTTCTCCATTTTGCTGCAGCAGAAGCAGGTAGATCCCTTTACGGATTCTATTGAGTTCATTTTGGACTTTTTGGAATCACTCTTCCAGCTACTCTTTCTTCAAGGTCCAGCACACAGCTATTTCCAGTTTTCACTTAGGCCTAGACTCCTCCTCCCTTGGTATCATCAAAATTTTGTAAAGCCTTCCTTAGAAGCACGTTTTTGCTTTGTCCACCGATCAAAGACCCTACCCCTCCATGGGACCTGACTGTGGTTCCGTAAGTATTGGTTCATCCTCCCTTTGAGCCAGCGGCTACAGTTCTCTTAAAATTTCTGTCTTGGAAGACCTTTTTTTAGTGGCTATCACCTCTGCAAAAAGAGTGCCCGAACTTCAAGCTCTTTCCTCTAAATTCCTATACTTAATTTTTCATAAAGACAGGGTAACTTTACATATGAATTTGTACTTTTTGCCAAAGGTAGCCAGGGAGGGGAACATTAATCAGTCTGTCAGTTTTCCCTATTTATCAGAATAAAGGAGACTACACCCTTAATCTGCTGGATGTACATAGGCAGTTACATTTCTACTTAGAACCAATTCCTTCAGGAAATCTGAGCAGTTATTTGTATCCTTCCCTGAGGGAAAGAAAGGAAAACCTATTACAAAGGTTACTTTGTCTAGATGGTTGAGAGACAATATTTCTTTTGCATGTTTTTCCAGAAACATACCCTTGCCAGGTCCTATTAAAGCTCATTCTACAAGGTCTATGTCTTCTCAAGCCTTTTGGTCCAGGGTTTCGATTGAAGATATTTTTGCTGCAGCTACCTGGTCAAATCTTCATACATTTGTTTTGTCTTGCATTATAAATTGGGTATTACATCCAGAAGTAGGAGTGCCTTTGGCTCTCCCATAATCTGGAATATCCTTCCGTGAGAGCCACCTGGGGTTTTTCAGTAGCCGGGGGACTCTGTCCCACAGGTTAATGAAAATGAAGATAACAACATTAGATAAAGAAGTTATTTCTTACTGCAACATTCCGTCTGTGTTATCCATCTTCATTTCCATTAACCATCTCTCCACCCTTCCAGTCTTTGGGAGACCTGGTGGAACTTTCAGAGGTACCTCTGTTCCTTTGGGTTGAGATCCTGATCCTTTTTCTTATGGTCTTGGATGATTGTCTTTATCTAGGATAAAATGTTTTGTTTTTTATACTTGGGGCTAATTCAATCTGAGTTAGTGTGGGTGAGTGGGGCATTATGGGTACAAGGGAGAAGCTAAAGTCAGGAATCTCAAGCTTGGAGAGCGGCCAGTCTGTTCCGAGGGTCAGAACCAAGACCCACAGATTGATGAAAATGAAGATGGACAACACAGATGGAAGAGATAACTTCTTTTTTGCATATTTGATACAGTGTGTGTGTGTGTGTGTGTGTGTGTGTGTGTGTGTGTGTGTGTGTGTGTGTGTGTGTGTGTGTGCACTCGCACACGTGCAAGATGGTCTGAGCTGTACTCTGAGTAAAACTAGCCAAACAGCAGAGGTAATATGCATTATGTTTGGCACTGGCCAGTCATTTTTGGTTATTTTCAATTCTATAGCAGCTCAAGATTAGCTAGTGATGATTGTTTAAAAAAAATCTGTGTTTATATTTCAGGAATAAATTGCTCTCATTTCCTCTTTGGTGATTTGAATGTTAGAACCCCTTGGGGATTTGTGGGAAACTGTACTACAAGCAGCAAGGACAAAATTCTTGTGTGTGGAAAATTTTGTACTGGTTGCAATTAGATAACAAGTAGCCATACTAGGCATAAAAAATACTGGCTATTGTTTGGGTCAGGAAGAATCTGATGAGTCTTAAGCATGTCCAAAGCTTAGTAACTCAGATTATCTTTGTTAGTTGTGAAATGCAGCTAGATAACAACATGAATGGTCTGCTGGCAAATCAGTAAAGCAGTCTTCAAAAAGCTGACAGTACAAAGATTAATAATGATCTGCAGTACTGAGACTGTAACTGTCATTCATTCACAGATGTATATCCTAGGATAAGTGCTACTTAAAAATGGAGTGCATAAGTGACTGTGTTCGTACTAGTAACAAAAAGCTACGCATGCAAAAGTTTAATCACAGTCTGTATACTAGAGCTATTCAAAGTCAAAAAGAAGCATAACCATTAGACATTTTAAAGATATTTCGATAAAAATAGTAAAACATTTTATTTGTTGGGCCATGTTAAAACGTTGTTAAATAGGCTAGACCATTACTGAGAAAATAATAGTTATTTAAGCATGTTAGAACTCATGTGACCAGGGCATAGAAGAAAAAACCCTTAACATTAATGTTTGGTAATACTGTTGTCTGACAAGAAATAATAGTTGAATTGTTAATGATAGTCCATTTCTTGGAACTGTTATTGGACTCTAGTAATTTGATGGAAACCAAGGTTAATACTGTTTTATGTCAACTTATTATTGATAAAACAGTTTTACTAGCACTGAGAAAAGAAGATACAAGTCAGTGGCAGGACCAGATGTTTCAAATGGGTATTTTCTCAAGAACGTTAGTGTTCTCCTGTTTAACGTATCGATTTCAAAAATCCTTAGAGGCCTGTTATATCGATGAGACATGTCACTAGGCAGTAGTTGTCACTATTCCCAATGGCAGCAGTTTTATGTACTGTGGACAGTTTTAGGTCTGTAAGTCTTGCATGTATTCTAGGTTAAACATGTTGAAATTGTAACCATGGTGCATCAGTCAGCATAGATTTACATCTAGGTGATCTTGAAATAACCTCCTGAGTTGTTAGAATAATATGTTTGCTATAGAAAAGAAGATTAACAGGTGGATGTTGCATGCTTGGAGCTTGTGAAAGCTTTGGACTCCCATTCTGCACTCTCCTGTACTCTTCACACTGGGAAATGTGTGCATGTACATGAACTGTGAACTTAAGAGTCAGAGCACAGGGCACATAATGTCCCCCAAGGTTCTGTATTGGCCCATTTTTATTCAACACTTTTACATCAGCTGTACCACCATTTAGATAAGGAAATTTGCAGATGACTCAACAGACTGTTTGATGGGCAGTATGAAATGTTATATTTAGTGCCAAAAGTGTGCTAGTTATTTACTTTGGGCAGAATGAGAATTGCCCGTACTCCATTAATACTGAGATTTTACATTCTTCTGAAGTTGTTAAACTTCTTTGTCTCCTTGTAGATAGGTTCCCAAACCATATGTTAATGCAATAAATGAAGTATTTTTTGTGATGTGTCTCATTTAGGCATGTGGACATTTTCGTTAGAAAGCCATGCGTGAATGGGCGTGCCTTCGTTGAAGGCTGGGTGTCAGGCTGGCACCTCAGCACCATAAAAAAAAATCGACTGCCAATCATTAGCGGACCGGAGTTCTGCTGTGGCGACCCCTAACCGGGAAAAGCCGAAAGAATAACAACAACATTATGCTACTCTTC